>NC_034188.2:446724-511724 GCF_002021735.2 Oncorhynchus kisutch
TCTCTGTCACACACAGAGGTAAGTTGCCACAAGGACGGACTCAGAGAGCCAGCTGTGGCTGGCCCTTAAAATAAAAGTACACGGAGAACTAACATTAATGACGTGCATTTCAATCTCGCATGGTTCAAAGTGGAGGATAGGTTGACTTTATCATTACTTGTTTTTGTAAGAGGTGTTGACACGCTGAAGGTACCGAGCTGTCTGTCTAAACTACTGGCACACAGCTCGGACACCCATGCATACCCCACAAGACATGCCACCAAAGGTCCCTTCACAGTCCCCAAGTCCAGAACAGACTATGGGAGGCTCACAGTACTACATAGAGCCATGACTACATGGAACTCTATTCCACGTCAGGTAACTGATGCAGCAGTAGAATCAGATTTAAAAATCAGATAAAAATACACCTTCTGGAACAGCGGGGACTGTGAAGTTACACAAACATACTGTCACGCCCTGGTCTTAGTATTTTGTGTTTATATATTTATTTGGTCAGGCCAGGGTGTGACATGGGTTTATTTTGTGTTGTGTTTTGGTATTGGGGTTTTAGTAGGTATTGGGATTGTGGCTGAGTAGGGGTGTCTAGCATAGTCTATGGCTGCCTGAGGCGGTTCTCAATCAGAGTCAGGTGATTCTCGTTGTCTCTGATTGGGAACCATATTTAGGTAGCCTGGGTTTCACTGTGTGTTTTGTGGGTGATTGTTCCTGTCTCAGTGTGTTTGTATTCACCAGATAGGCTGTATAGGTTTTCACGTTCCGTTTCTTGTTTTTGTCGTGTTTATTCATTGATTAAACATGTATCGAACTAACCACGCTGCATTTTGGTCCGACTCTCCTTCGACGGAAGAAAGCCGTTACACATACGCAGTATACACACAGGTACAGATGGATTTTGCGTTGTAGATATGTGGTAGTGGAGTATGGGCCTGAGGGCACACGCTTAGTACGTTGTGAATTCTGTAATGAATGTTTTGTCATCTTTTAAATTGCATAACTGCCTTAATTTTTTACGGACCCTGAGAACAGAGAGACACAGAGACACAGAGACACAGAGAGAGAGAGAGACAGAGAGATACAGAGAGACACAGAGACACACAGAGACATACAGGGGTAGACACACAGACATAGACACACAGAGAGACACAGTGAGAGACAAAGAGACACACACAGAGAGACAGAGAGACATGCACAGAGACACATACAGAGAGACACACAGAGACACACAGAGATATAGACACAGAGAGAGTTTATGGGGATCCATAAGAAATACAAATATATTGTGGATATAGAATTACCTGTCTAACAGAACACAGAGGAAGCCTCTCAATATAACTCAGGTAGAATATGGAATACCCAGCTGTTTAGGTACCTTACTTTTTTCAATCTTTACTAACAACATGTCACTGGCTTTGAGTAAAGCCAGTTTGTCTATGTATGCAGATGATTCAACACTATACACACTAGATAAGTATCTGCCTGTATTTTTCAGCATTGGGAAGTATTCATTCTGACCAAATCCCCAACTCCATTTGCAGAAATGTAGCCCCAAACCTGCAGGGAAACACCACCATGCTTCAATGTTGCCTGCAGAAACAAATTTGCTCTCCAGCTCTTTTTCAAACAAACTGCCTTCTGCTACAGCCAAATATTTTTTACATTTTGACTCATCAGTCCAGCGCACCTGCCAATTTTTTGGACTCAGTTCCTGTGTTTCGTGCATAGTTGAGTCGCTTGGCCTTGTTTCCACATTGGAGGTATGGCTTTTTGGCTGCACGTCTTCCATGAAGGCCACTTCTGACCAGACTTCTCCAGACAGTACATGGGTGTACCAGGGTCCCACTGTTTTCTGCCACTTCTGAGCTGATGGCACTGCTGGACATCTGATTGCAAAGGGAAGTAAACATGATGTGTCTCATCTGCTACAGTAAGTTTCCTTGGCCGACCACTGCATCTATGGTCCTCAACGTTGCCCGTTTCTTTGTGCTTCTTCAAAAGAGCTTTGACCGCACATCTGGAAACCCCTGTCTGCCTTAATGTCTGCCTGGGAGAGACCAGTCTGCCTTAATGTCTGCCTGGGAGAGACCAGTCTGCCTTAATGTCTGCCTGGGAGAGACCAGTCTGCCTTAATGTCTGCCTGGGAGAGACCAGTCTGCCTTAATGTCTGCCTGGGAGAGACCAGTCTGCCTTAATGTCTGCCTGGGAGAGACCAGTCTGCCTTAATGTCTGCCTGGGAGAGACCAGTCTGCCTTAATGTCTGCCTGGGAGAGACCAGTCTGCCTTAATGTCTGCCTGGGAGAGACCAGTCTGCCTTAATGTCTGCCTGGGAGAGACCAGTCTGCCTTAATGTCTGCCTGGGAGAGACCAGTCTGCCTTAATGTCTGCCTGGGAGAGACCAGTCTGCCTTAATGTCTGCCTGGGAGAGACCAGTCTGCCTTAATGTCTGCCTGGGAGAGACCAGTCTGCCTTAATGTCTGCCTGGGAGAGACCAGTCTGCCTTAATGTCTGCCTGGGAGAGACCAGTCTGCCTTAATGTCTGCCTGGGAGAGACCAGTCTGCCTTAATGTCTGCCTGGGAGAGACCAGTCTGCCTTAATGTCTGCCTGGGAGAGACCAGTCTGCCTTAATGTCTGCCTGGGAGAGACCAGTCTGCCTTAATGTCTGCCTGGGAGAGACCAGTCTGCCTTAATGTCTGCCTGGGAGAGACCAGTCTGCCTTAATGTCTGCCTGGGAGAGACCTGTCTGCCTTAATGTCTGCCTGGGAGAGACCTGTCTGCCTTAATGTCTGCCTGGGAGAGACCTGTCTGCCTTAATGTCTGCCTGGGAGAGACCTGTCTGCCTTAATGTCTGCCTGGGAGAGACCTGAGAGACCAGTCTGCCTTAATGTCTGCCTGGGAGAGACCTGTCTGCCTTAATGCCTGCCTGGGAGAGACCAGTCTGCCTTAATGTCTGCCTGGGAGAGACCAGTCTGCCTTAATGTCTGCCTGGGAGAGACCAGTCTGCCTTAATGTCTGCCTGGGAGAGACCAGTCTGCCTTAATGTCTGCCTGGGAGAGACCAGTCTGCCTTAATGTCTGCCTGGGAGAGACCAGTCTGCCTTAATGTCTGCCTGGGAGAGACCAGTCTGCCTTAATGTCTGCCTGGGAGAGACCAGTCTGCCTTAATGTCTGCCTGGGAGAGACCAGTCTGCCTTAATGTCTGCCTGGGAGAGACCAGTCTGCCTTAATGTCTGCCTGGGAGAGACCAGTCTGCCTTAATGTCTGCCTGGGAGAGACCAGTCTGCCTTAATGTCTGCCTGGGAGAGACCTGTCTGCCTTAATGTCTGCCTGGGAGAGACCTGAGAGACCAGTCTGCCTTAATGTCTGCCTGGGAGAGACCTGTCTGCCTTAATGCCTGCCTGGGAGAGACCAGTCTGCCTTAATGTCTGCCTGGGAGAGACCAGTCTGCCTTAATGTCTGCCTGGGAGAGACCAGTCTGCCTTAATGTCTGCCTGGGAGAGACCAGTCTGCCTTAATGTCTGCCTGGGAGAGACCAGTCTGCCTTAATGTCTGCCTGGGAGAGACCAGTCTGCCTTAATGTCTGCCTGGGAGAGACCAGTCTGCCTTAATGTCTGCCTGGGAGAGACCAGTCTGCCTTAATGTCTGCCTGGGAGAGACCAGTCTGCCTTAATGTCTGCCTGGGAGAGACCAGTCTGCCTTAATGTCTGCCTGGGAGAGACCAGTCTGCCTTAATGTCTGCCTGGGAGAGACCAGTCTGCCTTAATGTCTGCCTGGGAGAGACCAGTCTGCCTTAATGTCTGCCTGGGAGAGACCAGTCTGCCTTAATGTCTGCCTGGGAGAGACCAGTCTGCCTTAATGTCTGCCTGGGAGAGACCAGTCTGCCTTAATGTCTGCCTGGGAGAGACCAGTCTGCCTTAATGTCTGCCTGGGAGAGACCAGTCTGCCTTAATGTCTGCCTGGGAGAGACCAGTCTGCCTTAATGTCTGCCTGGGAGAGACCAGTCTGCCTTAATGTCTGCCTGGGAGAGACCAGTCTGCCTTAATGTCTGCCTGGGAGAGACCAGTCTGCCTTAATGTCTGCCTGGGAGAGACCAGTCTGCCTTAATGTCTGCCTGGGAGAGACCAGTCTGCCTTAATGTCTGCCTGGGAGAGACCAGTCTGCCTTAATGTCTGCCTGGGAGAGACCAGTCTGCCTTAATGTCTGCCTGGGAGAGACCTGTCTGCCTTAATGTCTGCCTGGGAGAGACCTGTCTGCCTTAATGTCTGCCTGGGAGAGACCTGTCTGCCTTAATGTCTGCCTGGGAGAGACCTGTCTGCCTTAATGTCTGCCTGGGAGAGACCAGTCTGCCTTAATGTCTGCCTGGGAGAGACCTGTCTGCCTTAATGCCTGCCTGGGAGAGACCAGTCTGCCTTAATGTCTGCCTGGGAGAGACCAGTCTGCCTTAATGTCTGCCTGGGAGAGACCAGTCTGCCTTAATGTCTGCCTGGGAGAGACCAGTCTGCCTTAATGTCTGCCTGGGAGAGACCAGTCTGCCTTAATGTCTGCCTGGGAGAGACCAGTCTGCCTTAATGTCTGCCTGGGAGAGACCAGTCTGCCTTAATGTCTGCCTGGGAGAGACCTGTCTGCCTTAATGTCTGCCTGGGAGAGACCTGTCTGCCTTAATGTCTGCCTGGGAGAGACCTGTCTGCCTTAATGTCTGCCTGGGAGAGACCTGTCTGCCTTAATGTCTGCCTGGGAGAGACCTGAGAGACCAGTCTGCCTTAATGTCTGCCTGGGAGAGACCTGTCTGCCTTAATGCCTGCCTGGGAGAGACCAGTCTGCCTTAATGTCTGCCTGGGAGAGACCAGTCTGCCTTAATGTCTGCCTGGGAGAGACCTTGCTGATGCAGTATAACTACCGTGTTTTGTTGCTGTACTCAGTCTTGACTTTTGACATTAAACTGTCTTCAGCCACCTCACCTTGTTAGCTGAGTTTGGCTGTTCCCCACCCAGTGTTATTCCTCCACACAGCTGTTTCTGTTTCAGTTAATGTTTGTGTTTCAACCTACATATTGAATTGATGATCATTAGAACCTGTTTGTTATAATTGTTTAATCATAAAGCTGACTATATGCCTACAAAATCCCTGACTTGGCACAGTACTGTATTCAATTGCTCCTTATCCCAGTCTGCTGTCCCCACATGCTTCAAAACGGCCACCATTGTTCCTGTACCCAAGAAGAGAAAGATAACTGAACAACGTGACTACCGCCCCCTAGCACTAACTTCTGTCATCATGAAGTGCTTTGAGAGACTAGTCAAGGATCATATCCCCTCCACCTTACCGGCCACCCTAGACCCACTTCAATTTGCATACCGCCCTAACAAGTCCACAGACGATGCAATCGCCATCACACAGCACACTGCTCTATCCCATCTGGACAAGAGGAATACCTATGTGAGAATGATGTTCATTGACTTCAGCTCAGCATTCAACACCATAGTACCCTCCAAGCTCATCATCAAGCTGGAGGCTGAAGGCCCCACCCTGTGCAATTGGGTCCTGGACTTTCTGATGGGACGCCCCCAGGTGGTGAAGGTAGGAAAGAACATCTCCACCTCGCTGACCCTCAACACTGGGGCCCCACAAGGGTGCGGCTCAGCCCTCTCCTGTACTCCTTGTTCACCCACGACTGCATGGCCATGAACGCCTCCAACTCAATAATCAAGTTTGGAGATGACACAACAGTAGTGGGCTTGATTACCAACCGTATGGAACTGCGGGGACTGTGAAGAGACACACACGAAGGTACAGACACGCATAAGGGCGCTAGCACACTCACTCTACACACACGTACATTGTAATGTTGTTGTGTGGTGATATCATATATTTGTGGTGTGACAGTGTTATATGATGTACTGTTTTATCTTTTGCTTTGCCAAAAGGCACCTAAAGGACTCTGAAACCATGAGAAAGAATATTTGGCCAGAATGCCAAGTGTCACGTCTGGAGGAAACCTGGCACCATCCCTACGGTGATGCATGGTGGTGGCAGAATCATGTTGTGGGGGGATTTTCAGCGGCAGTTGCTGTGGTGATAGTTAGGATTGAGGGAAAGTGGAACGGAGCAAAGTACAGCGAGATCCTTGGTCAAAACCTGTTCCAGAGAGCTCAGGACCTCAGACTGGGGTTCACCTTCCAACAGGACAACAACCCTAAGCACACAGCCAATACAATGCAGCAGTGGCTTCAGGACAAGTCTCTGAATGTCCTATAGTGGCCCAGCCAGAGCCCGGTCTTGAACCCGATCGAAAATCTCTGGAGAGACTTTTAAATAGCTGTGCATCAACGCTCCCCATCCAACCTGACAGAGCTTGAGGCTGTAATCGCTGCCAAAGGTGCTTCAACAAAAGCACTGAGTAAAGGGTCTGAATACTTATGGAAATCAAATCAAATTCAATTGTATTTGTCACATGTTCCCTAATACAAGCCCTTAACCAACAATGTCGTTTTAAGAAAAATACGTGTTAAGTAAAAAAAGATAAGTAAAAAATAAAATGAATATAACAAATAATTAAAGAGCAGCAGTAAAATAACAATAGCAAGGCTATACAGACGGGGGTACCGATACAGTCAATGTGTGGGGGGCACAGGTTAAGATAATTGAGGTAATATGTACATGTAGGTAGAGTTAAAACCTCTCTGGGATAGGCGGGACGCAAATGTCTCACCTGGCTAAAAAAAAGCAGAGCGCCAAATAAAAAATAAAAAATGCTATGAAATTCAAACTTTCCTTAAATCACACATGTAAGATACCAAATTAAAGCTACACTCGTTTCCCAACGTGAAATCATTGAACAGACACTCCAATATGTCCCATGAAAAGTGACCTCCATTTTTTAAAATTCTGAATGGTTAGCCCTCTGGGTTTTGCCTGCTACATAAGTTCTGTTATGCTCACAGACATGATTCAAACAGTTTTAGAAATTTCAGAGTGTTGTCTATCCATGTCTATGGCATGAGTAGCAGGAAGTAGCAGGAAGGCATGAGTAGCAGGAAGTTGAAATTGGGCAGGCTATTTATCAAAAAGTGAAAATGCTGCCCCCTATCCCAAAGAGGTTTTAAAATGACTATACATAGATAATAAACAGAGAGTAGCAGCAGCGTAAAAGAGCGGGTGGCGATGCAAATAGTCTGGGTAGCCATTTGATTAGCTGTTCAGGAGTCTTAAAACCTGTTTGGGATAGGGGGCAGCATTAACTTTTTGTCCTTACTTTCCGCTGGAATTTGACCACGCGTCGTGAGTTTGGAAAGTGTACTGAACGCTAGAAAAACAAGGAGGAATTTGGACATAAATGATGGACATTATCGAACAAAACAAACATTTATTGTGGAACTGGGATTCCTGGGAGTGCATTCTGATGAACAGTCATCTAGCTATATAGTCACCTAGCTATATAGTCAACTAGCTATATAGTCAGCTAGCTATTTAGATATCTAGCTATATAGTCACCTAGCTATATAGTTAGCTAGCTGTATAGTCACCTAGCTATATAGTTAGTTAGCTATATAGATAGATAGCTGTATTGTCGCCTAGCTATATAGTCACTTAGCTATATAGTCACCTAGCTATATAGATAACACGCTAACTATAGTTACTGAAACAGACAATGTTGTTTTAGATAACACCTAGATTGTCGTTTGCTGTTTTTGGGGCTAGCTAGCTTTTTTTTATGACCAGCACAGTAGGCGTGCGAGACAACTTTACCAGCATCATAACATACGTATCGATGAATCGTTGTGACATGAAATACGAGTGATAGTGTAATCAATGTGTAATAACTACGTAAGTGAACGCGTTAAATTATGTAACACGCAGTCATATTCACGTCCTGATTGGTCAACAAGAATATTTGACATGTCAAATAACACTATTTGACGTGTATATTTTTTGACACGCAAAGACACGCACACACGCACGCACGCACGCACGCACGCACGCACGCACGCACACATACACACTATACCCCCCACCTTATGGAACAGCGGGGACGTAACACACATGAGAGCTGATTGGTATGTCCTGGGTTGGTTGTTGCTCAGAGAGAGCTGATTGGTATGTCCTGGGTTGGTTGTTGCTCAGAGACAGCTGATTGGTATGTCCTGGGTTGGTTGTTGACAGAGAGAGCTGATTGGTATGTCCTGGGTTGGTTGTTGCTCAGAGAGAGCTGATTGGTATGTCCTGTGTTGGTTGTTGCTCAGAGAGAGCTGATTGGTATGTCCTGTGTTGGTTGTTGACAGAGAGAGCAGATTGGTATGTCCTGTGTTAGTTGTTGACAGAGAGAGCAGATTGGTATGTCCTGTGTTGGTTGTTGCTCAGAGAGAGCTGATTGGTATGTCCTGGGTTGGTTGTTGCTCAGAGAGAGCTGATTGGTATGTCCTGTGTTAGTTGTTGACAGAGAGAGCAGATTGGTATGTCCTGGGTTGGTTGTTGCTCAGAGAGAGCTGATTGGTATGTCCTGTGTTGGTTGTTGACAGAGAGAGCAGATTGGTATGTCCTGGGTTGGTTGTTGACAGAGAGAGCAGATTGGTATGTCCTGTGTTGGTTGTTGCTCAGAGAGAGCTGATTGGTATGTCCTGGGTTGGTTGTTGCTCAGAGAGAGCTGATTGGTATGTCCTGTGTTAGTTGTTGACAGAGAGAGCAGATTGGTATGTCCTGTGTTGGTTGTTGCTCAGAGAGAGCTGATTGGTATGTCCTGTGTTAGTTGTTGACAGAGAGAGCAGATTGGTATGTCCTGTGTTGGTTGTTGCTCAGAGAGAGCTGATTGGTATGTCCTGTGTTGGTTGTTGACAGAGAGAGCAGATTGGTATGTCCTGTGTTAGTTGTTGACAGAGAGAGCAGATTGGTATGTCCTGTGTTGGTTGTTGCTCAGAGAGAGCTGATTGGTATGTCCTGTGTTGGTTGTTGACAGAGAGAGCAGATTGGTATGTCCTGGGTTGGTTGTTGCTCAGAGACAGCTGATTGGTATGTCCTGGGTTGGTTGTTGACAGAGAGAGCTGATTGGTATGTCCTGGGTTGGTTGTTGCTCAGAGAGAGCTGATTGGTATGTCCTGGGTTGGTTGTTGCTCAGAGAGAGCTGATTGGTATGTCCTGTGTTGGTTGTTGACAGAGAGAGCAGATTGGTATGTCCTGTGTTAGTTGTTGACAGAGAGAGCAGATTGGTATGTCCTGTGTTGGTTGTTGCTCAGAGAGAGCTGATTGGTATGTCCTGGGTTGGTTGTTGCTCAGAGAGAGCTGATTGGTATGTCCTGTGTTAGTTGTTGACAGAGAGAGCAGATTGGTATGTCCTGGGTTGGTTGTTGCTCAGAGAGAGCTGATTGGTATGTCCTGTGTTGGTTGTTGACAGAGAGAGCAGATTGGTATGTCCTGGGTTGGTTGTTGACAGAGAGAGCAGATTGGTATGTCCTGTGTTGGTTGTTGCTCAGAGAGAGCTGATTGGTATGTCCTGGGTTGGTTGTTGCTCAGAGAGAGCTGATTGGTATGTCCTGTGTTAGTTGTTGACAGAGAGAGCAGATTGGTATGTCCTGTGTTGGTTGTTGCTCAGAGAGAGCTGATTGGTATGTCCTGTGTTAGTTGTTGACAGAGAGAGCAGATTGGTATGTCCTGTGTTGGTTGTTGCTCAGAGAGAGCTGATTGGTATGTCCTGTGTTGGTTGTTGACAGAGAGAGCAGATTGGTATGTCCTGTGTTAGTTGTTGACAGAGAGAGCAGATTGGTATGTCCTGTGTTGGTTGTTGCTCAGAGAGAGCTGATTGGTATGTCCTGTGTTGGTTGTTGACAGAGAGAGCAGATTGGTATGTCCTGTGTTAGTCGTTGACAGAGAGAGCAGATTGGTATGTCCTGTGTTGGTTGTTGCTCAGAGAGAGCTGATTGGTATGTCCTGTGTTGGTTGTTGCTCAGAGAGAGCTGATTGGTATGTCCTGGGTTGGTTGTTGCTCAGAGAGAGCTGATTGGTATGTCCTGTGTTAGTTGTTGACAGAGAGAGCTGATTGGTATGTCCTGTGTTGGTTGTTGCTCAGAGAGAGCTGATTGGTATGTCCTGTGTTGGTTGTTGCTCGGACAGTTTTTTAAAAGTTTTTTAGCCTCTGCTTCTGAGGTATGTGTGTGCCAATAGGACACAGTGTTTTTGATTACTGAAATGGTTTACTTATGTTTGTATTATTCTGTTTTTGTTTGGGAGTGCTGAGGAAAGAGGACTGCGTGTATACATAACCCGTAGTATTTACTGGGCCTGGGCAGACCACCTGTCACACCCTGACCATAGTTTGCTTTGTATGTTTCTATGTTTTGTTTGGTCAGGGTGTGATCTGAGTGGGCATTCTGTGTTGTGTGTCTAGTTTGTCTGTTTCTGTGTTTGGCCTGATATGGTTCTCAATCAGAGGCAGGTGTTGGTCATTGTCTCTGATTGGGAACCATATTTAGGTAGCCTGTTTGGTGTTGGGTTTTGTGGGTGATTGTTCCTGTCTTTGTGTTTGTTACACCAGATAGGGCTGTTTTAGTTTTTTTCACATTTCTTGTTTTGTATAATGCTCTTTATCCTCTTCATTAAAGATTTTACTTAGGGCACCAGATGGTGCTTGATAGGTACGTTGTGGGTAGGTAGGTAACGTAGGAGAAGGGGCTCTTTAACTTTCTTTGCTTTGGTTCCGTCCAGGCCCTTTTCCCCATATTACGGTGTGAAGGAATAAATTCCCTGTTAACGGTAAAATTCTCTGTCTAATTCATCCTTACCAGCACCTACAGTCCCATTCATCTTTCACTCCACGGGGAGTTGAGTTGTAGCAGGCTGGAACCATCATCATGTTGTATATAACTGACAGTAAAACACAGTGGAGCCATCATCATGTTGTATATAACTGACAGTAATAAACAGTGGAACCATCATCATGTTGTCTATAACTGACAGTAAAACATAGTGGAACCATCATCATGTTGTATATAAGTGACAGTAAAACACAGTGGAACCATCATCATGTTGTATATGACTGACAGTAAAAGATAGTGGAACCATCATCATGTTGTATATAACTGACAGTAATACACAGTGGAACCATCATCTTGTTGTTGTATATAACTGGGAGAAATACACAGTGGAACCATCATCATGTTGTATATAACTGACAGTAATACACAAATAGAGCCATCATCACGTTGTATATAACTGACAGTAATACACAGTGGAACCATCATCATGTTGTTGTATATAACTGACAGTAATACACAGTGGAACCATCATCATGTTGTGTATAACTGACAGTAATACACAGTGGAACCATCATCATGTTGTATATAACTGACAGTAATACACAGTGGAATCATCATCATGTTGTATATAACTGACAGTAATACACAGTGGAACCATCATCTTGTTGTTGTATATAACTGACAGTAATACACAGTGGAACCATCATCATGTTGCATATGACTGACAGTAAAAGACTGTGGAACCATCATCATGTTGTATATAACTGACAGTAATACACAGTGGAACCATCATCATGTTGTATATAACTGACAGTAATACACAGTGGAACCATCATCATGTTGTGTATAACTGACAGTAATACACAGTGGAACCATCATCATGTTGTGTATAACTGACAGTAATACACAGTGGAACCATCATCATGTTGTATATAACTGACAGTAATACACAGTGGAATCATCATCATGTTGTATATAACTGACAGTAATACACAGTGGAACCATCATCTTGTTGTTGTATATAACTGACAGTAATACACAGTGGAACCATCATCATGTTGCATATGACTGACAGTAAAGACTGTGGAACCATCATCATGTTGTATATAACTGACAGTAATACACAGTGGAATCATCATCATGTTGTTGTATATAACTGAGAGAAATACACAGTGGAACCATCATCATGTTTTTTATAACAGACAGTAATACACAGTGTAACCATCATCATGTTGTATATAACTGACAGTAATACACAGTGGACCCATCATCATGTTGTATATAACTGACAGTAATACACAGTGGAACCATCATCATGTTGTTGTATATAACTGACAGTAATACACAGTGGAACCATCATCATGTTGTTGTATATAACTGACAATAATACACAGTGGAACCATCATCATGTTGTATATAACTGACAGTAATACATAGTGGAACCATCATCATGTTGTATATAACTGACAGTAATACACAGTGGAACCATCATCATGTTGTGTATAACTGACAGTAATACACAGTGCAACCATCATCATGTTGTATATAACTGACAGTAATACACAGGTGAACCATCATCATGTTGTTCTATATAAACTGACAGTAATACACAGTGGAATCATTATCATGTTGTATGTAACTGACAGTAATACACAGTGGAACCATCATCATGTTGTATATAACTGACAGTAATACACAGTGGAACCATCATCATGTTGTTTTATATAACTGACAGTAATACACAATGGAATCATCATCATGTTGTTGTATATAACTGACAGTAATACACAGTGGAACCATCATCATGTTGTTGTATATAACTGACAGTAATACACAGTGGAACCATCATCATGTTTGTATATAACTGACAGTAATACACAGTGGAACCATCATCATGTTGTATATAACTGACAATAATACACAGTGGAACCATCATCATGTTGTTCTATATAACTGACAGTAATACACAGTGGAACCATCATCATGTTTTATATAACTGACAGTAAAACACAGTGGAGCCATCATCATGTTGTATATAACTGACAGTAATACACAGTGGAACCATTATCATGTTGTATGTAACTGACAGTAATACACAGTGGAACCATCATCATGTTGTTGTATAGAACTGACAGTAATACACAGTGGAACCATCATCATGTTTTATATAACTGACAGTAATACACAGTGGAACCATCATCATGTTGTATATAACTGACAGTAATACACAGTGGAACCATCATCATGTTGTTTTATATAACTGACAGTAATACACAATGGAACCATCATCATGTTTTATATAACTGACAGTAATACACAGTGGAACCATCATTATGTTGTTGTATATAACTGACAGTAATACACAGTGGAACCATCATCATGTTGTATATAACTGACAGTAATACACAGTGGAACCATCATCATGTTGTATATAACTGACAGTAATACACAGTGGAACCATCATCATGTTGTATATAACTGACAATAATACACAGTGGAACCATCATCATGTTGTTGTATAGAACTGACAGTAATACACAGTGGAACCATCATCATGTTTTATATAACTGACAGTAATACACAGTGGAACCATCATCATGTTTTATATAACTGACAGTAATACACAGTGGAGCCATCATCATGTTGTATATAACTGACAGTAATACACAGTGGAACCATCATCAGGTTGTATATAACTGACAGTAATACACAGTGGAACCATAATCATGTTGTATATAACTGACAGTAATAGACAGTGGAACCATCATCATGTTGTTGTATAGAACTGACAGTAATACACAGTGGAATCATCATCATGTTGTTGTATATAACTTACAGTAATACAAATTGGAACCATAATCATGTTGTATATAACTGACAGTAATACACAGTGGACCATCATCATGTTGTTTTATATAACTGACAGTAATACACAGTGGAATCATCATCATGTTGTTGTATATAACTTACAGTAATACACAGTGGAACCATAATCATGTTGTATATAACTGACAGTAATACACAGTGGAACCATCATCATGTTTTATATAACTGACAGTAATACACAGTGGAGCCATCATCATGTTGTATATAACTGACAGTAATACACAGTGGAGCCATCATCATGTTGTATATAACTGACAGTAATACACAGTGGAGCCATCATCATGTTGTATATAAATGACAGTAATACACAGTGGAGCCATCATCATGTTGTATATAACTGACAGTAATACACAGTGGAACCATCATCATGTTGTTGTATATAACTGACAGTAATACACAGTGGAATCATCATCATGTTGTATATAACTGACAGTAATACATAGTGGAACCATCATCATGTTGTTGTATATAACTGACAGTAATACACAGTGGAACCATCATCATGTTGTATTTAACTGACAGTAATACACAGTGGAACAATTATCATGTTGTATGTAACTGACAGTAATACACAGTGGAACCATCACCATGTTGTTCTATATAACTGACAGTAATACACAGTGGAACCATCATCATGTGTTAAATAACTGACAGTAATACACAGTGGAGCCATCATCATGTTGTATATAACTGACAGTAATACACAGTGGAACCATTATCATGTTGTATGTAACTGACAGTAATACACAGTGGAACCATCATCATGTTGTATATAACTGACAGTAATACACAGTGGAACCATCATCATGTTGTTTTATATAACTGACAGTAATACACAGTGGAATCATCATCATGTTGTTGTATATAACTTACAGTAATACACAGTGGAACCATCATCATGTTGTATATAACAGACAGTAATACACAGTGGAACCATGATCATGTTGTTGTATATAACTGACAGTAATACACAGAGGAACCATCATCATGTTGGATTTAACTGACAGTAATACACAGTGGAACAATTATCATGTTGTATGTAACTGACAGTAATACACAGTGGAACCATCATCATGTTGTATATAACTGACAGTAATACACAGTGGAACCATCACCATGTTGTTCTATATAACTGACAGTAATACACAGTGGAACCATCATCATGTTGTAAATAACTGACAGTAATACACAGTGGAACCATCATCATGTTGTATATAACTGACAGTAATACACAGTGGAACCATCATCATGTTGTTTTATATAACTGACAGTAATACACAGTGGAATCATCATCATGTTGTTGTATATAACTGACAGTAATACACAGTGGAACCATAATCATGTTGTATAGAACTGACAGTAATACACAGTGGAACCATCATCATGTTTTATATAACTGACAGTAATACACAGTGGAACCATCATCATGTTGTATATAACTGACAGTAATACACAGTGGAGCCATCATCATGTTGTTGTATAGAACTGACAGTAATACACAGTGGAACCATCATCATGTTTTATATAACTGACAGTAATACATAGTGGAACCATCATCATGTTGTTGTATATAACTGACAGTAATACACAGTGGAACCATCATCATGTTGTATATAACTGACAGTAATACACAGTGGAGCCATCATCATGTTGTATATAACTGACAGTAATACACAGTGGAGCCATCATCATGTTGTATATAACTGACAGTAATACACAGTGGAACCATCATCTTGTTGTATATAACTGACAGTAATACACAGTGGAACCATCATCTTGTTGTTGTATATAACTGACAGTAATACACAGTGGAACCATCATCATGTTTTATATAACTGACAGTAATACACCATGGAGTCATCATCATGTTCTATATAACTGACAGTAATACACAGTGGAACCATCATCATGTGTTGTATATAACTGACAGTAATACACAGTGGAACCATCATCATGTTGTATATAACTGACAGTAATACACAGTGGAACCATCATCTTGTTGTTGTATATAACTGACAGTAATACACAGTGGAACCATCATCATGTTTTATATACTGACAGAATACACCATGGAGTCATCATCATGTTCTATATAACTGACAGTAATACACAGTGGAACCATCATCATGTTTTATATAACTGACAGTAAAACACAGTGGAGCCATCATCATGTTGTATATACTGACAGTAATACCCAGTGGAACCATTATCATGTTGTATGTAACTGACAGTAATACACAGTGGAACCATCATCATGTTGTTGTATAGAACTGACAGTAAATACACAGTGGAACCATCATCATGTTTTATATAACTGACAGTAATACACAGTGGAACCATCATCATGTTGTATATAACTGACAGTAATACACAGTGGAACCATCATCATGTTGTTTTATATAACTGACAGTAATACACAATGGAACCATCATCATGTTTTATATAACTGACAGTAATACACAGTGGAACCATCATTATGTTGTTTGTATATAACTGACAGTAATACACAGTGGAACCATCATCATGTTGTATATACTGACAGTAATACACAGTGGAACCATCATCATGTTGTATATAACTGACAGTAATACACAGTGGAACCATCATCATGTTGTATATAACTGACAAAATACACAGTGGAACCATCATCATGTTGTTGTATAGAACTGACAGTAATACACAGTGGAACCATCATCATGTTTTATATAACTGACAGTAATACACAGTGGAACCATCATCATGTTTTATATAACTGACAGTAATACACAGTGGAGCATCATCATGTTGTATATAACTGACAGTAATACACAGTGGAACCATCATCAGGTTGTATATAACTGACAGTAATACACAAGTGGAACCATCATCATGTTTTATATACTGACAGTAATACACAGTGGAACCATCATCATGTTGTTTATATAACTGACAGTAATACACAGTGGAATCATCATCATGTTGTTGTATATAACTTACAGTAATACACAGTGGAACCATAATCATGTTGTATATAACTGACAGTAATAGACAGTGGAACCATCATCATGTTGTTGTATAGAACTGACAGTAATACACAGTGGAATGATCATCATGTTGTTGTATATAACTTACAGTAATACAATTGGAACCATAATCATGTTGTATATAACTGACAGTAATACACAGTGGAACCATCATCATGTTGTTTTATATAACTGACAGTATACACAGTGGAATCATCATCATGTTGTTGTATATAACTTACAGTAATACACAGTGGAACCATAATCATGTTGTATATAACTGACAGTAATACACAGTGGAACCATCATCATGTTTATATAACTGACAGTAATACACAGTGGAGCCATCATCATGTTGTATATAACTGACAGTAATACACAGTGGAGCCATCATCATGTTGTATATAACTGACAGTAATACACAGTGGAGCCATCATCATGTTGTATATAAATGACAGTAATACACAGTGGAGCCATCATCATGTTGTATATAACTGACAGTAATACACAGTGGAACCATCATCATGTTGTTGTATATACTGACAGTAATACACAGTGGAATCATCATCATGTTGTATATAACTGACAGTAATACATAGTGGAACCATCATCATGTTGTTGTACTATAAACTGACAGTAATACACAGTGGGAACCATCATCATGTTGTATTTAACTGACAGTAATACACAGTGGAACAATTATCATGTTGTATATAACTGACAGTAATACACAGTGGAACCATCATCATGTGTTAAATAACTGACAGTAATACACAGTGGAGCCATCATCATGTTGTATATAACTGACAGTAATACACAGTGGAACCATTATCATGTTGTATGTAACTGACAGTAATACACAGTGGAAACCATCATCATGTTGTATATAACTAACAGTAATACACAGTGGAACCATCATCATGTTGTTTTATTAACTGACAGTAATACACAGTGGAATCATCATATGTTGTTGTATATAACTTACAGTATACACAGTGGAACCATCATCATGTTGTATATAACAGACAGTAATACACAGTGGAACCATGATCATGTTGTTGTATATAACTGACAGTAATACACAGAGGGAACCATCATCATGTTTTATATAACTGACAGTAATACACAGTGGAGCCATCATCATGTTGTATATAACTGACAGTAATACACAGTGGAGCCATCATCATGTTGTATATAACTGACAGTAATACACAGTGGAGCCATCATCATGTTGTATATAAATGACAGTAATACACAGTGGAGCCATCATCATGTTGTATATAACTGACAGTAATACACAGTGGAACCATCATCATGTTGTTGTATATAACTGACAGTAATACACAGTGGAACCATCATCATGTTGTATATAACAGACAGTAATACACAGTGGAACCATGATCATGTTGTTGTATATAACTGACAGTAATACACAGAGGAACCATCATCATGTTTATATAACTGACAGTAATACACAGTGGAGCCATCATCATGTTGTATATAACTGACAGTAATACACAGTGGAGCCATCATCATGTTGTATATAACTGACAGTAATACACAGTGGAGCCATCATCATGTTGTATATAAATGACAGTAATACACAGTGGAGCCATCATCATGTTGTATATAACTGACAGTAATACACAGTGGAACCATCATCATGTTGTTGTATATAACTGACAGTAATACACAGTGGAACCATCATCATGTTGTTTTATATAACTGACAGTAATACACAGTGGAATCATCATCATGTTGTTGTATATAACTTACAGTAATACACAGTGGAACCATAATCATGTTGTATATAACTGACAGTAATACACAGTGGAACCATCATCATGTTGTTTTATATAACTGACAGTAATACACAGTGGAATCATCATCAATGTTGTTGTATATACTTACAGTAATACACAGTGGAACCATAATCATGTGGTATATAACTGACAGTAATACCAGTGGAACCATCATCATGTTTTATATAACTGACAGTAATACACAGTGGAGCCATCATCATGTTGTATATAACTGACAGTAATACACAGTGGAGCCATCATCATGTTGTATATAACTGACAGTAATACACAGTGGAACCATCATCATGTTGTATATAACTGACAGTAATACACAGTGGAACCATCATCATGTTGTATATAACTGACAGTAATACACAGTGGAACCATCATCATGTTTGTTGTATATAACTGACAGTAATACACAGTGGAACCATCATCATGTTGTATATAACTGACAGTAATACACAGTGGAACCATCATCATGTTGTTGTATATAACTGACAGTAATACACAGTGGAACCATCATCATGTTGTATATAACTGACAGTAATACACAGTGGAACAATCATCATGTTGTATATAACTGACAGTAATACACAGTGGAACCATCATCATGTTGTATATAACTGACAGTAATACACAGTGGAACCATCATCATGTTGTATATAACTGACAGTAATACACAGTGGAACCATCATCATGTTGTAATAACTGACAGTAATACACAGTGGAACCATCATCATGTTGTATATAACTGACAGTAATACACAGTGGAACCCAGAGTTTGGAACCATTACATGTTGTATGTAACTGACAGTAATACACAGTGGAACCACATCATGTTGTATATAACTGACAGTAATACACAGTGGAACCATCATCATGTTGTTTTATATAACTGACAGTAATACACAGTGGAATCATCATCATGTTTTTGTATATAACTTACAGTAAATACACAGTGGAGAACCATCATCATGTTGTATATAACAGACAGTAATACACAGTGGAACCATGATCATGTTTGTTGTATATAACTGACAGTAATACACAGAGGAACCATCATCATGTTGTATTTAACTGACAGTATACCAGTGGAACATTATCATGTTGTATGTAACTGACAGTAATACACAGTGGAACCATCATCAGTTGTATATAACTGACAGTAATACACAGTGGAACCATCACCATGTTTTTCTATATAACTGACCAGTAATACACAGTGGAACCATCATCATGTGTAAATAACTGACAGTAATACACAGTGGAACCATCATCATGTTGTATATAACTGACAGTAATACACAGTGGAACCATCATCATGTTGTTTTATATAACTGACAGTAATACACAGTGGAATCATCATCATGTTGTTGTATATAACTGACAGTAATACACAGTGGAACCATCATCATGTTTGTATAGAACTGACAGTAATACACAGTGGAACCATCATCATGTTTTATATAACTGACAGTAATACACAGTGGAACCATCATCATGTTGTATAAACTGACAGTAATACACAGTGGAACCATCATCATGTTGTTTATAACTGACAGTAATACACAGTGGAACCATCATCATGTTGTATATAACTGACAGTAATACACAGTGGAACCATCATCATGTTGTTGTATATAACTGACAGTAATACACAGTGGAACCATCATCATGTTGTATATAACTGACAGTAATACACAGTGGACCATCATCATCATGTTGTATATAACTGACAGTAATACACAGTGGAACCATCATCATGTTGTTGTATATAACTGACAGTAATACACAGTGGAACCATCATCATGTTGTATATAACTGACAGTAATACACAGTGGAACCATCATCATGTTGTTGTATAACTGACAGTAATACACAGTGGAACCATCATCATGTTTTTGTATATAACTGACAGTAATACACATTGGAACCATCATCATGTTGTATATAACTGACAGTAATACACAGTGGAACCATCATCATGTTGTTTTATATACTGACAGTAATACACAGTGGAACCATCATCATGTTGTTGTATATAACTGACAGTAATACACAGTGGAACCATCATCATGTTGTATATAACTGACAGTAATACACAGTGGAACCATCATCATTTTTTATATAACTGACAGTAATACACAGTGGAACCATCATCATGTTGTATATAACTGACAGTAATACACAGTGGAACATCATCATGTTGTATATAACTGACAGTAATACACAGTGGAACCATCATCATGTTGTATATAACTGACAGTAATACACAGTGGAACCATCATCATGTTGTATATAACTGACAGTAATACACAGTGGAACCATCATCATGTTGTTGTATATAACTGACAGTAATACACAGTGGAACCATCATCATGTTGTATATAACTGACAGTAATACACAGTGGAACCATCATCATGTTGTTGTATATAACTGACAGTAATACACAGTGGAACCATCATCATGTTGTTATAACTGACAGTAATACACAGTGGAACCATCATCATGTTGTATATAACTGACAGTAATACACAGTGGAACCATCATCATGTGTTATATAACTGACAGTAATACACAGTGGAACCATCATCATGTTGTATATAACTGACAGTAATACACAGTGGAACCATCATCATGTTGTATATAACTGACAGTAATACACAGTGGAACCATCATCATGTTGTATATAACTGACAGTAATACACAGTGGAACCATCATCATGTTGTTTTATAACTGACAGTAATACACAGTGGAACCATCATCATGTTGTTGTATATAACTGACAGTAATACACAGTGGAACCATCATCATGTTGTATAACTGACAGTATACACAGTGGAACCATCATCATGTTGTTGTATATACTGACAGTAATACACAGTGGAACCATCATCATGTTGTATATAACTGACAGTAATACACAGTGGAACCATCATCATGTTGTATATAACTGACAGTAATACACAGTGGAACCATCATCATGTTGTATATAACTGACAGTAATACACAGTGGAACCATCATCATGTTGTATATAACTGACAGTAATACACAGTGGAACCATCATCATGTTGTATATAACTGACAGTAATACACAGTGGAACCATCATCATGTTGTTGTATATAACTGACAGTAATACACAGTGGAACCATCATCATGTTGTATATAACTGACAGTAATACACAGTGAACCATCATCATGTTGTTGTATATAACTGACAGTAATACACAGTGGAACCATCATCATGTTTTATATAACTGACAGTAATACACAGTGGAACCATCATCATGTTGTATATAACTGACAGTAATACACAGTGGAACCATCATCATGTTGTATATAACTGACAGTAATACACAGTGTGGAACCATCATCATGTTGTATATAACTGACAGTAATACACAGTGGAACCATCATCATGTTGTATATAACTGACAGTAATACACAGTGGAACCATCATCATGTTGTTGTATAAACTGACAGTAATACACAGTGGAACCATCATCATGTTGTTTATAACTGACAGTAATACACAGTGGAACCATCATCATGTTGTTGTATATACTGACAGTAATACACAGTGGAACCATCATCATGTTGTATATAACTGACAGTAATACACAGTGGAACCATCATCATGTTGTTTTATATAACTGACAGTAATACACAGTGGAACCATCATCATGTTGTTGTATAAACTACAGTAATACACAGTGGAACCATCATCATGTTGTATATAACTGACAGTAATACACAGTGGAACCATCATCATGTTTTATATAACTGACAGTAATACAGTGGAACCATCATCATGTTGTATATAACTGACAGTAATACACAGTGGAACCATCATCATGTTGTATATAACTGACAGTAATACACAGTGGAACCATCATCATGTTGTATATAAATGACAGTAATACACAGTGGAACCATCATCATGTTGTGTATATAACTGACAGTAATACACAGTGGAACCATCATCATGTTGTTATATAACTGACAGTAATACACAGTGGAACCATCATCATGTTATATAACTGACAGTATACACAGTGGAACCATCATCATGTTGTTGTATATAACTGACAGTAATACACAGTGGAACCATCATCATGTTGTATTTAACTGACAGTAATACACAGTGGAACCATCATCATGTTGTATATAACTGACAGTAATACACAGTGGAACCATCATCATGTTGTATATAACTGACAGTAATACACAGTGGAACCATCATCATGTTGTTCTATATAACTGACAGTAATACACAGTGGAACCATCATCATGTGTTATATAACTGACAGTAATACACAGTGGAACCATCATCATGTTGTATATAACTGACAGTAATACACAGTGGAACCATCATCATGTTGTATATAACTGACAGTAATACACAGTGAACCATCATCATGTTGTATATAACTGACAGTAATACACAGTGGAACCATCATCATGTTGTTGTATATAACTGACAGTAATACACAGTGGAACCATCATCATGTTTGTATATAACTGACAGTAATACACAGTGGAACCATCATCATGTTGTATATAACTGACAGTAATACACAGTGGAACCATCATCATGTGTTGTATATAACTGACAGTAATACACAGTGGAACCATCATCATTTGTATATAACTGACAGTAATACACAGTGGAACCATCATCATGTTGTATAACTGACAGTAATACACAGTGGAACCATCATCATGTTGTATATAACTGACAGTAATACACAGTGGAACCATCATCATGTTTTCTATATAACTGACAGTAATACACAGTGGAACCATCATCATGTTGTATATAACTGACAGTAATACACAGTGGAACCATCATCATGTTGTATATAACTGACAGTAATACACAGTGGAACCATCATCATTTGTTTATATAACTGACAGTAATACACAGTGAACCATCATCATGTTGTTGTATATAACTGACAGTAATACACAGTGGAACCATCATCATGTTGTATAGAACTGACAGTAATACACAGTGGAACCATCATCATGTTTTATATAACTGACAGTAATACACAGTGGAACCATCATCATGTTGTATATAACTGACAGTAATACACAGTGGAACCATCATCATGTTGTTGTATAAACTGACAGTAATACACAGTGGAACCATCATCATGTTTTATATAACTGACAGTAATACACAGTGGAACCATCATCATGTTGTTGTATATACTGACAGTAATACACAGTGGAACCATCATCATGTTGTATATAACTGACAGTAATACACAGTGGAACCATCATCATGTTGTATATAACTGACAGTAATACACAGTGGAACCATCATCATGTTGTATATAACTGACAGTAATACACAGTGGAACCATCATCATGTTGTATATAACTGACAGTAATACACAGTGGAACCATCATCATGTTGTTGTATATAACTGACAGTAATACACAGTGGAACCATCATCATGTTTTATATAACTGACAGTAATACACAGTGGAACCATCATCATGTTGTATATAACTGACAGTAATACACAGTGGAACCATCATCATGTTGTTGTATATAACTGACAGTAATACACAGTGGAACCATCATCATGTTGTATATAACTGACAGTAATACACAGTGGAACCATCATCATGTTGTTGTATATAACTGACAGTAATACACAGTGGAACCATCATCATGTTGTATATAACTGACAGTAATACACAGTGGAACCATCATCATGTTGTATATAACTGACAGTAATACACAGTGGAACCATCATCATGTTGTTGTATAACTGACAGTAATACACAGTGGAACCATCATCATGTTTTATATAACTGACAGTAATACACAGTGGAACCATCATCATTTGTATATAACTGACAGTAATACACAGTGGAACCATCATCATGTTGTTATAACTGACAGTAATACACAGTGGAACCATCATCATGTTTTGTATATAACTGACAGTAATACACAGTGGAACCATCATCATGTTGTATATAACTGACAGTAATACACAGTGGAACCATCATCATGTTTGTATATAACTGACAGTAATACACAGTGGAACCATCATCATGTTGTATATATATAACTGACAGTAATACACAGTGGAACCATCATCATGTTTTGTATAACTGACAGTAATACACAGTGGAACCATCATCATGTTGTATATAACTGACAGTAATACACAGTGGAACCATCATCATGTTTTATATAACTGACAGTAATACACAGTGGAACCATCATCATGTTGTATATAACTGACAGTAATACACAGTGGACCATCATCATGTTGTTGTATAACTGACAGTAATACACAGTGGAACCATCATCATGTTTTATATAACTGACAGTAATACACAGTGGAACCATCATCATGTTGTTGTATAACTGACAGTAATACACAGTGGAACCATCATCATGTTGTATATAACTGACAGTAATACACAGTGGAACCATCATCATGTTGTTATATAACTGACAGTAATACACAGTGGAGCCATCATCATGTTGTATATAACTGACAGTAATACACAGTGGAACCATCATCATGTTGTATATAACTGACAGTAATACACAGTGGAACCATCATCATGTTGTTGTATATAACTGACAGTAATACACAGTGGAACCATCATCATGTTTTATATAACTGACAGTAATACACAGTGGAACCATCATCATGTTGTATATAACTGACAGTAATACACAGTGGAACCATCATCATGTTGTTGTATATAACTGACAGTAATACACAGTGGAACCATCATCATGTTGTATATAACTGACAGTAATACACAGTGGAACCATCATCATGTTGTTGTATATAACTGACAGTAATACACAGTGGAACCATCATCATGTTGTATATAACTGACAGTAATACACAGTGGAACCATCATCATGTTGTATATAACTGACAGTAATACACAGTGGAACCATCATCATGTTGTTGTATAACTGACAGTAATACACAGTGGAACCATCATCATGTTTTATATAACTGACAGTAATACACAGTGGAACCATCATCATGTTGTATATAACTGACAGTAATACACAGTGGAACCATCATCATGTTGTATATAACTGACAGTAATACACAGTGGAACCATCATCATGTTGTTATAACTGACAGTAATACACAGTGGAACCATCATCATGTTGTATATAACTGACAGTAATACACAGTGGAACCATCATCATGTTGTATATAACTGACAGTAATACACAGTGGAACCATCATCATGTTGTATATAACTGACAGTAATACACAGTGGAACCATCATCATGTTGTTATATAACTGACAGTAATACACAGTGGAACCATCATCATGTTGTATATAACTGACAGTAATACACAGTGGAACCATCATCATGTTGTATATAACTGACAGTAATACACAGTGGAACCATCATCATGTTTTATATAACTGACAGTAATACACAGTGGAACCATCATCATGTTGTTGTTATAACTGACAGTAATACACAGTGGAACCATCATCATGTTGTTGTATATAACTGACAGTAATACACAGTGGAACCATCATCATGTTGTATATAACTGACAGTAATACACAGTGGAACCATCATCATGTTGTTGTATATAACTGACAGTAATACACAGTGGAACCATCATCATGTTGTATATAACTGACAGTAATACACAGTGGAACCATCATCATGTTGTATATAACTGACAGTAATACACAGTGGAACCATCATCATGTTGTATATAACTGACAGTAATACACAGTGGAACCATATCATGTTGTATATAACTGACAGTAATACACAGTGGAACCATCATCATCATGTTGTATATAACTGACAGTAATACACAGTGGAACCATCATCATGTTGTTGTATATACTGACAGTAATACACAGTGGAACCATCATCATGTTGTATATAACTGACAGTAATACACAGTGGAACCATCATCATGTTGTATATAACTGACAGTAATACACAGTGGAACCATCATCATGTTGTTGTATATAACTGACAGTAATACACAGTGGAACCATCATCATGTTTTATATAACTGACAGTAATACACAGTGGAACCATCATCATGTTGTATATAACTGACAGTAATACACAGTGGAACCATCATCATGTTGTATATAACTGACAGTAATACACAGTGGAACCATCATCATGTTGTATATAACTGACAGTAATACACAGTGGAACCATCATCATGTTGTATATAACTGACAGTAATACACAGTGGAACCATCATCATGTTGTATATAACTGACAGTAATACACAGTGGAACCATCATCATGTTGTATATAACTGACAGTAATACACAGTGGAACATCATCATGTTGTATATAACTGACAGTAATACACAGTGGAACCATCATCATGTTGTATATAACTGACAGTAATACACAGTGGAACCATCATCATGTTGTATATATAACTGACAGTAATACACAGTGGAACCATCATCATGTTTTATATAACTGACAGTAATACACAGTGGAACCATCATCATGTTGTTTTATATAACTGACAGTAATACACAGTGGAACCATCATCATGTTGTTGTAATAACTGACAGTAATACACAGTGGAACCATCATCATGTTGTTGTATATAACTGACAGTAATACACAGTGGAACCATCATCATGTTGTATATAACTGACAGTAATACACAGTGGAGCCATCATCAATGTTGTATATAACTGACAGTAATACACAGTGGAACCATCATCATGTTGTATATACTGACAGTAATACACAGTGGAACCATCATCATGTTGTATATAACTGACAGTAATACACAGTGGAACCATCATCATGTTGTTGTATATAACTGACAGTAATACACAGTGGAACATCATCATGTTGTATATAACTGACAGTAATACACAGTGGAACCTCATCATGTTTATATAACTGACATAATACACAACAAAACACCAGTCATCATCATGTTGTATATAACTGACAGTAATACACAGTGGACCCATCATCATGTTTTATATAACTGACAGTAATACACAGTGGAACCATCATCATGTTGTATATAACTGACAGTAATACACAGTGGAACCATCATCATGTTGTATATAACTGACAGTAATACACAGTGGAACCATCATCATGTTGTATATAACTGACAGTAATACACAGTGGAACCATCATCATGTTTTGTATATAACTGACAGTAATACACAGTGGAACCATCATCATGTTGTATATAACTGACAGTAATACACAGTGGAACCATCATCATGTTGTATATAACTGACAGTAATACACAGTGGAACCATCATCATGTTGTATATAACTGACAGTAATACACAGTGGAACCATCATCATGTTGTATATAACTGACAGTAATACACAGTGGAACCATCATCATGTTGTATATAACTGACAGTAATACACAGTGGAACCATCATCATGTGTATATAACTGACAGTAATACACAGTGGAACCATCATCATGTTGTATATAACTGACAGTAATACACAGTGGAACCATCATCATGTTGTATATAACTGACAGTAATACACAGTGGAACCATCATCATGTTGTATATAACTGACAGTAATACACAGTGGAACCATCATCATGTTGTATATAACTGACAGTAATACACAGTGGAACCATCATCATGTTTTATATAACTGACAGTAATACACAGTGGAACCATCATCATTTGTTTATATAACTGACAGTAATACACAGTGGAACCATCATCATGTTGTTGTATAGAACTGACAGTAATACACAGTGGAACCATCATCATGTTGTTGTATAAACTGACAGTAATACACAGTGGAACCATCATCATGTTGTTATAACTGACAGTAATACACAGTGGAGCCATCATCAGTTGTATATAACTGACAGTAATACACAGTGGAACCATCATCATGTTGTATATAACTGACAGTAATACACAGTGGAGCCATCATCATGTTGTATATAACTGACAGTAATACACAGTGGAACCATCATCATGTTGTATATAACTGACAGTAATACACAGTGGAACCATCATCATGTTGTATATAACTGACAGTAATACACAGTGGAACCATCATCATGTTGTTATATAACTGACAGTAATACACAGTGGAACCATCATCATGTTGTATATAACTGACAGTAATACACAGTGGAACCATCATCATGTTGTTGTATAAACTGACAGTAATACACAGTGGAACCATCATCATGTTGTATTTAACTGACAGTAATACACAGTGGAACCATATCATGTGTATGTAACTGACAGTAATACACAGTGGAACCATCATCATGTTTGTATATAACTGACAGTAATACACAGTGGAACCATCATCATGTTGTATCTATATACTGACAGTAATACACAGTGGAACCATCATCATGGTGTAAATAACTGACAGTATACACAGTGGAACCATCATCATGTTGTATATAACTGACAGTAATACACAGTGGAACCATCATCATGTTGTATATAACTGACAGTAACACAGTGGAACCATCATCATGTTGTATATAACTGACAGTAATACACAGTGGAACCATCATCATGTTGTTTTATATAACTGACAGTAATACACAGTGGAATCATCATCATGTTGTTGTATATAACTGACAGTAATACACAGTGGAACCATCATCATGTTGTATATAACAGACAGTAATACACAGTGGAACCATCATCATGTTGTTGTATATAACTGACAGTAATACACAGTGGAACCATCATCATGTTTTATATAACTGACAGTAATACACAGTGGAGCCATCATCATGTTGTATATACTGACAGTAATACACAGTGGAACCATCATCATGTTGTATATAACTGACAGTAATACACAGTGGAAGCATCATCATGGTTGTAATAACTGACAGTAATACACAGTGGAACCATCATCATGTTGTATATAACTGACAGTAATACACAGTGGAACCATCATCATGTTGTTGTATATAACTGACAGTATACACAGTGGAACCATCATCATGTTTTTTTATATAACTGACAGTAATACACAGTGGAACCATCATCATGTTGTTGTATATAACTACAGTAATACACAGTGGAACCATCATCATTTTGTATATAACTGACAGTAATACACAGTGGAACCATCATCATGTTGTTGTATATAACTGACAGTAATACACAGTGGAATCATCATCAGTTGTTGTATATAACTGACAGTAATACACAGATTGGAACCATATCATGTTGTATATAACTGACAGTAATACACAGTGGAACCATCATCATGTTGTTTATATAACTGACAGTAATACACGTGGAATCATCATCATGTTGTTGTATATAACTGACAGTAATACACAGTGGAACCATCATCATGTGGTATATAACTGACAGTAATACACAGTGGAACCATCATCATGTTTTTATATAACTGACAGTAATACACAGTGGGCCATCATCATGTTGTATATAACTGACAGTAAACACAGTGGAACCATCATCATGTTGTATATAACTGACAGTAATACACAGTGGAGCCATCATCATGTTGTATATAAATGACAGTAATACACAGTGGAAGCCATCATCATGTTGTATATAACTGACAGTAATACACAGTGGAACCATCATCATGTGTTGTATATAACTGACAGTAATACACAGTGGAACCATCATCATGTTGTATATAACTGACAGTAATACACAGTGGAACCATCATCATTGTTGTATATAACTGACAGTAATACACAGTGGAACCATCATCATGTTGTATATCTGACAGTAATACACAGTGGAACCATCATCATGTTGTTGTAACTGACAGTAATACACAGTGGAACCATCATCATGTTGTATATAACTGACAGTAATACACAGTGGAACCATCATCATGTTGTTATATAACTGACAGTAATACACAGTGGAACCATCATCATTTGTTGTAATATAACTACAGTAATACACAGTGGAGCCATCATCATGTTGTATATAACTGACAGTAATACACAGTGGAACCATCATCATGTTGTATATAACTGACAGTAATACACAGTGGAACCATCATCATGTTGTATATAACTGACAGTAATACACAGTGGAACCATCATCATGTTGTTTTATATAACTGACAGTAATACACAGTGGAACCATCATCATGTTGTTGTATATAACTGACAGACACACAGTGGAACCATCATCATGTTGTATATAACTGACAGTAATACACAGTGGAACCATCATCATGTTGTTGTATATAACTGACAGTAATACACAGAGGTGGAACCATCATCATGTTGTATATAACTGACAGTAATACACAGTGGAACAATTATCATGGTGTTTATGTAACTGACAGTAATACACAGTGGAACCATCATCATGTTGTATATAACTGACAGTAATACACAGTGGAACCATCATCATGTGTTGTATAAACTGACAGTAATACACAGTGGAACCATCATCATGTTGTAATAACTGACAGTAATACACAGTGGAACCATCATCATGTTGTATATAACTGACAGTAATACACAGTGGAACCATCATCATGTTGTTTATATATAACTGACAGTAATACACAGTGGAATCATCATCATGTTGTTGTATATACTGACAGTAATACACAGTGGAACCATCATCATGTTGTATATAACTGACAGTAATCACAGTGGAACCATCATCATTTTTTATATACTGACAGTAATACACAGTGGAACCATCATCATGTTGTATATAACTGACAGTAATACACAGTGGAACCATCATCATGTTGTTATAGAACTGACAGTAATACACAGTGGAACCATCATCATGTTTTTATATACTGACAGTAATACAAGTGGAACCATCATCATGTTGTTGTATATAACTGACAGTAATACACAGTGGAACCATCATCATGTTGTATATAACTGACAGTAATACACAGTGGAACCATCATCATGTTGTTATATAACTGACAGTAATACACAGTGGAACCATCATCATGTTGTATATAACTGACAGTAATACACAGTGGAACCATCAATCTTGTTGTATATAACTGACAGTAATACACAGTGGAACCATCATCTTGTTTTTGTATATAACTGACAGTAATACACAGTGGAACCATCATCATGTTGTATATAACTGACAGTAATACACCATGGAACCATCATCATGTCTATATAACTGACAGTAATACACAGTGGAAAACCAGTCATCATGTTGTTGTATAACTGACAGTAATACACAGTGGAACCATCATCATGTTGTATATAACTGACAGTAATACACAGTGGAACCATCATCATGTTGTTGTATATAACTGACAGTAATACACAGTGGAACCATCATCATGTTGTATATAACTGACAGTAATACACAGTGGAACCATCATCATGTTGTATATAACTGACAGTAATACACAGTGGAACCATCATCATGTGTGTATATAACTGACAGTAATACACAGTGGAACCATCATCATGTTGTTATACTGACAGTAATACCAGTGGAGCCATCATCATGTTGTATATAACTGACAGTAATACACAGTGGAACCATCATCATGTTGTATATAACTGACAGTAATACCAGTGGAACCATCATCAGTTTGTATATAACTGACAGTAATACACAGTGGAACAATCATCATGTTGTTATATAACTGACAGTAATACACAGTGGAACCATCATCATGTTGTATATAACTGACAGTAATACACAGTGGAACCATCATCATGTTGTATATAACTGACAGTAATACACAGTGGAACCATCATCATGTTGTATATAACTGACAGTAATACACAGTGGAACCATCATCATGTGTATATAACTGACAGTAATACACAGTGGAACCATCATCATGTTGTATATAACTGACAGTAATACACAGTGGAACCATCATCATGTTTATATAACTGACAGTAATACACAGTGGAACCATCATCATGTTGTTGTATAGAACTGACAGTAATACACAGTGGAACCATCATCATGTGTTTATATAACTGACAGTAATACACAGTGGAACCATCATCATGTTGTATATAACTGACAGTAATACACAGTGGAACCATCATGAGTGGACCAATGGGGGTTGTGTTGTATATAACTGACAGTAATACACAGTGGAACCATCATCATGTTGTATATAACTGACAGTAATACACAGTGGAACCATCATCATGTTGTCCTATATAACTGACAGTAATAACCAGTGTGGAGCACCATTATCAGTTTGTGGTATCACTTGACAGTAATACACAGTGGAACCATCATCATGTTGTATATAACTGACAGTAATACACAGGGAACCATCATCATGTTGTATATAACTGACAGTAATACACAGTGGAACCATCATCATGTTGTTGTATATAACTGACAGTAATACACAGTGGAAACCATCATCAGTTGTATATAACTGACAGTAATACACAGTGGACCATCATCATGGTTGTATATAACTGACAGTAATACACAGTGGAACCATCATCATGTTGTTGTATATAACTGACAGTAATACACAGTGGAACCATCATCATGTTTTATATAACTGACAGTAATACACAGTGGAACCATCATCATGTTGTATATAACTGACAGTAATACAATACACAGTGGAACCATCATCATGTTGTATATAACTGACAGTAATACACAGTGGAACCATCATCATGTTGTATATAACTGACAGTAATACACAGTGGAACCATCATCATGTTGTATATAACTGACAGTAAACACAGTGGAACCATCATCATGTTGTATATAACTGACAGTAATACACAGTGGAACCATCATCATGTTGTATATAACTGACAGTAATACACAGTGGAACCATCATCATGTTGTATATAACTGACAGTAATACACAGTGGAACATCATCATGTTGTATATAACTGACAGTAATACACAGTGGAACCATCATCATGTTGTATATAACTGACAGTAATACACAGTGGAACCATCATCATGTTTTTATATAACTGACAGTAATACACAGTGGAACCATCATCATGTTGTTTATATAACTGACAGTAATACACAGTGGAACCATCATCATTTGTTGTATATAACTGACAGTATACACAGTGGAACCATCATCATGTTGTTGTATATAACTGACAGTAATACACAGTGGAACCATCATCATGTTGTATATAACTGACAGTAATACACAGTGGAACCATCATCATGTTGTATATAACTGACATAATACACAGTGGAACCATCATCATGTTGTATATAACTGACAGTATACACAGTGGAACCATCATCATGTTGTATATAACTGACAGTAATACACAGTGGAACCATCATCCTGTTGTGTATATACTGACAGTAATACATGGAACCATCATCATGTTGTATATAACTGACAGTACACAGTTGAACATCATCATGTTATATAACTGACAGTAATACACAGTGGAACCATCATCATGTTGTATATAACTGACAGTAATACACAGTGGAACCATCATCATGTGTTGTATATACTGACAGTAATACCAGTGGAACCATCATCATGTTGTATATAACTGACAGTAATACACAGTGGAACCATCATCATTTTGTAATAACTGACAGTAAACCAGTGGAACCATCATCATGTTGTATATACTGACAGTAATACACAGTGGAACATCATCATGTTGTTGTATAACTGACAGTAATACACAGTGGAACCATCATCATGTTGTATATAACTGACAGTATACACAGTGGAACCATCATCATGTTATATAACTGACAGTAATACCAGTGGAACCATCATCAGGTTGTATATAACGACAGTAATACACAGTGGAACCATCATCATGTTGTATATAACTGACAGTAATACACAGTGGAACCATCATCATGTTGTATATAACTGACATAATAATACACAGTGGAACCATCATCATGTTGTATATAACTGACAGTAATACACAGTGGAACCATCATCATGTTGTATATAACTGACAGTAATACACAGTGGAACCATCATCATGTTGTTATAACTGACAGTAATACACAGGGAGCCATCATCATGTTGTATATCTGACAGTAATACACAGTGGAACCATCATCATGTTGTATTAACTGACAGTAATACACAGTGGAACCATCATCATGTTGTATATAACTGACAGTAATACACAGTGGACCATCATCATTGTTGTATTTAACTGACAGTATACACCGTGGAACCATCATCATTTGTTTATATAACTGACAGTAATACACAGTGGAACCATCATCATGTTTGTTGTATATAACTGACAGTAATACACAGTGGAACCATCATCATGTTGTATATAAACTGACAGTAATACACAGGAGCACTCATCATGTTGTATATAACTGACAGTAATACCCAGTGAACCCTCATCATGTTGTATATAACTGACAGTAATACACAGTGGAACCATCATCATGTTGTATATAACTGACAGTAATACACAGTGGAACCTCATCATGTTGTTGTATATACTGACAGTAATACACAGTGAACCATCATCATGTTGTATATAACTGACAGTAATACACAGTGGAACCATCATATGTTGTATATAACTGACAGTAATACACAGTGGAACCATCATCATGTTGTATATAACTGACAGTAATACACAGTGGAACCATCATCATGTTGTTGTATATAACTGACAGTAATACACAGTGGAACCATCATCATGTTGTATATAACTGACAGTAATACACAGTGGAACCATCATGTTGTTGTATATAACTGACAGTAATACACAGTGGAACCATCATCATGTTTTATATAACTGACAGTAATACCAGTGGACCATCATCATGTTGTATAAAACTGACAGTATACACATTGGACCATCATCATGTTGTATATAACTGACAGTAATACACAGTGGAACCATCATCATGTTTATATAACTGACAGTAATAACAGTGGAACCATCATCATGTTTGTGTATATAACTGACAGTAATACACAGTGAACCATCATCATGTTTTTATATAACTGACAGTAATACAAACAACCGTGGAGTCATCACCAATCATGTTGTATATAACTGACAGTAATACACAGTGGAACCATCATCATGTTGTATATAACTGACAGTAATACACAGTGGAACCATCATCATGTTGTATATAACTGACAGTATACACAGTGGACCATCATCATGTTGTTGTATATAACTGACAGTAATACACATGGAACCATCATCATGTTGTATATAACTGACAGTAATACACAGTGGAACCATCATCATGTTGTATATACCTGACAGTAATACACAGTGGAACCATCATCATGTTGTATATAACTGACAGTAATACACAGTGGTGACCATCATCATTTGTATATAACTGACAGTAATACACAGTGGAACCATCATCATGTTGTTTTATATAACTGACAGTAATACACAGTGGAACCATCATCATGTTGTATACTAACTGACAGTAATACACAGTGGAACCATCATCATGTTGTATATACTGACAGTAATACACAGTGGAACCATCATCATGTTGTATATAACTGACAGTAAACACAGTGGAACCATCATCATGTTGTTGTATACTGACAGTAATACACAGTGGAACCATCATCATGTTGTATATAACTGACAGTAATACACAGTGGAACCATCATCATGTTGTTGTATATAACTGACAGTAATACACAGTGGAACCATCATCATGTGTTTTATATAACTGACAGTAATACACAGTGGAATCCATCATCATGTTGTATATAACTGACAGTAATACACAGTGGAACCATCATCATGTTGTATATACTGACAGTAATACACAGTGGAACCATCATCATGTTGTATATAACTGACAGTAATACACAGTGGAACCATCATCATGTTTTATATAACTGACAGTAATACACAGTGGAACCATCATCATGTTGTATATAACTGACAGTAATACACAGTGGAACCATCATCATGTTGGTATATAACTGACAGTAATCACAGTGGAATCATCATCATGTTGTATATAACTGACAGTAATACACAGTGGAACCATCATCATGTTTTATATAACTGACAGTAATACACAGTGGAACCATCATCATGTGTATATAACTGACAGTAATACACAGTGGAACCATCATCATGTTGTATATAACTGACAGTAATACACAGTGGAACCATCATCATGTTTTATATAACTGACAGTAATACACAGTGGAACCATCATCATGTTGTTGTATATAACTGACAGTAATACACAGTGGAACCATCATCATGTTGTTGTATATAACTGACAGTAATACACAGTGGAACCATCATCATGTTTTATATAACTGACAGTAATACACAGTGGAACCATCATCATGTTGGTTGTATATAACTGACAGTAATACACAGTGGAACCATCATCATGTTTATATAACTGACAGTAATACCAGTGGAGCATCATCATGTTGTATATAACTGACAGTAATACACAGTGGAGCCATCATCATGTTGTATATAACTGACAGTAATACACAGTGGAACCATCATCATGTTGTATATAACTGACAGTAATACACAGTGGAACCATCATCATGTTGTATATAACTGACAGTAATACACAGTGGAACCATCATCATGTTTATATAACTGACAGTAATACACAGTGGAGCATCATCATGTTGTATATAACTGACAGTAATACACAGTGGAACCATCATCATGTGTGTATATAACTGACAGTAATACACAGTGGAACCATCATCATGTTTTATATAACTGACAGTAATACACAGTGGAACCATCATCATGTTGTTGTATATAACTGACAGTAATACACAGTGAACCATCATCATTTGTTGTATATAACTGACAGTAATACACAGTGGAACCATCATCATGTTGTTGTATATAACTGACAGTAATACACAGTGGAACCATCATCATGTTGTTGTATATAACTGACAGTAATACACAGTGGAACCATCATCATGTGTTGTATATAACTGACAGTAATACACAGTGGAACCATCATCATGTTGTATATAACTGACAGTAATACACAGTGGAACCATCATCATGTTGTATATAACTGACAGTAATACACAGTGGAACCATCATCATGTTGTATATAACTGACAGTAATACACAGTGGAACCATCATCATGTTGTTGTATATACTGACAGTAATACACAGTGGAACCATCATCATGTTTATATAACTGACAGTAATACACAGTGGAACCTCATCATGTTGTATAAACTGACAGTAATACACAGTGGAACCATCATCATGTTGTATATAACTGACAGTAATACACAGTGGAACCATCATCATGTTGTTGTAAAACTGACAGTAATACACAGTGGAACCATCATCATTTTTATATAACTGACAGTAATACACAGTGGAACCATCATCATGTTGTATATAACTGACAGTAATACACAGTGGAACCATCATCATGTTTTGTGTATATAACTGACATAATACACAGTGGAACCATCATCATGTTGTATATAACTGACAGTAATACACAGTGGAACCATCATCATGTTGTTATATAACTGACAGTAATACACCGTTGAACCATCATCATGTTGTATATAACTGACAGTATACACAGTGGAACCATCATCATGTTGTTATATACTGACAGTAATACACAGTGGAACCATCATCATGTTGTATATAACTGACAGTATACACAGTGGAACCATCATCATGTTGTATATACTGACAGTAATACACAGTGGAACCATCATCATGTTGTATATAACTGACAGTAATACACAGTGGAACCATCATCATGTTGTATATAACTGACAGTAATACACAGTGGAGCCATCATCATGTTGTTGTATATAACTGACAGTAATACACAGTGGAACCATCATCATGTTGTATATAACTGACAGTAATACCAGTGGAACCATCATCATGTTGTTGTATATAACTGACAGTAATACACAGTGGAACCATCATCATGTTGTATATAACTGACAGTAATACACAGTGGAACCATATCATGTGTATATAACTGACAGTAATACACAGTGGAACCATCATCATGTTGTATATAACTGACAGTAATACACAGTGGAACCATCATCATGTTGTATATAACTGACAGTAATACCAGTGGAACCATCATCATGTTGTTTATAACTGACAGTAATACACAGTGGAACCATCATCATGTTTTATAACTGACAGTAATACACAGTGGAACCATCATCATGTTTTCTATATAACTGACAGTAATACACAGTGGAACCATCATCATGTTGTATTGAACTGACAGTAATACACAGTGGAACCATCATCATGTTGTTGTAAAGAACTGACAGTAATACACAGTGGAACCATCATCATGTTGTATATAACTGACAGTAATACACAGTGGAGCCATCATCATGTTGTATATAACTGACAGTAATACACAGTGGAACCATCATCATGTTGTATATAACTGACAGTAATACACAGTGGAGCCATCATCATGTTGTTGTAAGAACTGACAGTAATACACAGTGGAACCATCATCATGTTTTATATAACTGACAGTAATACACAGTGAACCATCATCATGTTGTATATAACTGACAGTAATACACAGTGGAACCATCATCATGTTGTATATTAACTGACAGTAATACACAGTGGAACCATCATCATGTTGTATATAACTGACAGTAAACACATTGAACCATCATCATGTTGTATATAACTGACAGTAAAACACTGTTGAATCATCATCATGTTGTATATAACTGACAGTAATACACAGTGGAACCATCATCGTGTTTTATATAACTGACAGTAATACACAGTGGAACCATCATCAGTTTGTATATAACTGACAGTAATACACAGTGGAGCCATCATCATGTTGTATATAACTGACAGTAATACACAGTGGAACCATCATCATGTTGTATATAACTGACAGTAATACACAGTGGAACCATCATCATGTTGTATATAACTGACAGTAATACACAGTGGAACCATCATCATGTTGTATATAACTGACAGTAATACACAGTGGAACCATCATCATGTTGTATATAACTGACAGTAATACACAGTGGAACCATCATCATGTTGTTGTATATAACTGACAGTAATACACAGTGGAACCATCATCATGTTGTATATAACTGACAGTAACATACAGTGGAACCATCATCATGTTGTTGTATAACTGACAGTAATACACAGTGGAACCATCATCATGTTGTTGTATTAACTGACAGTATACACAGTGGAACCATCATCATGTTGTATATAACTGACAGTAATACACAGTGGAACCATCATCATGTTGTTGTATAACTGACAGTAATACACAGTGGAACCATCATCATGTTGTATATAACTGACAGTAATACACAGTGGAACCATCATCATGTTGTTCTATATAACTGACAGTAATACACAGTGGAACCATCATCATGTTGTATATAACTGACAGTAATACACAGTGGAACCATATCATGGTGTATATAACTGACAGTAATACACAGTGGAACCATCATCATGTTGTATAACTGACAGTAATACACAGTGGAACCATCATCATGTTGTATATAACTGACAGTAATACACAGTGGAACCATCATCATGTGTATATAACTGACAGTAATACACAGTGGAACCATCATCATGTTGTATATAACTGACAGTAATACACAGTGGAACCATCATCATGTTGTTGTATATAACTGACAGTAATACACAGTGGAACCATCATCATGTTGTATATAACTGACAGTAATACACAGTGGAACCATCATCATGTTGTTGTAGAACTGACAGTAATACACAGTGGAACCATCATCATGTTGTATATAACTGACAGTAATACACAGTGGAACCATCATCATGTTGTATATAACTGACAGTAATACACAGTGGAACCATCATCATGTTGTATATAACTGACAGTAATACACAGTGGAACCATCATCATGTTGTATATAACTGACAGTAATACACAGTGGAGCCATCATCATGTTGTATATAACTGACAGTAATACACAGTGGAGCCATCATCATGTTGTATATAACTGACAGTAATACACAGTGGAACCATCATCATGTTGTTGTATATAACTGACAGTAATACACAGTGGAGCCATCATCATGCTGTATATAACTGACAGTAATACACAGTGGACCATCATCATGTTGTATATAACTGACAGTAATACACAGTGGAACCATCATCATGTTTTATATAACTGACAGTAATACACAGTGGAACCATCATCATGTTGTTGTATATAACTGACAGTAATACACAGTGGAACCATCATCATGTTGTTGTATTTAACTGACAGTAATACACAGTGGAACCATCATCATGTTGTTGTATTTAACTGACAGTAATACACAGTGGAACCATCATCATGTTGTATATAACTGACAGTAATACACAGTGGAACCATCATCATGTTGTTGTATATAACTGACAGTAATACACAGTGGAACCATCATCATGTTGTATATAACTGACAGTAATACACAGTGGAACCATCATCATGTTGTATATAACTGACAGTAATACACAGTGGAACCATCATCATGTTGTATATAACTGACAGTAATACACAGTGGAACCATCATCATGTTGTATATAACTGACAGTAATACACAGTGGAACCATCATCATGTTTGTATATAACTGACAGTAATACACAGTGGAACCATCATCATGTTTATATAACTGACAGTAATACACAGTGGAACCATCATCATGTTGTATATAACTGACAGTAATACACAGTGGAACCATCATCATGTTGTATATAACTGACAGTAATACACAGTGGAACCATCATCATGTTGTTGTAAATAACTGACAGTAATACACAGTGGAACCATCATCATGTTTTATATAACTGACAGTAATACACAGTGGAACCATCATCATGTTGTATATAACTGACAGTAATACACAGTGGAACCATCATCATGTTGTTGTATATAACTGACAGTAATACACAGTGGAACCATCATCATGTTTTATATAACTGACAGTAATACACAGTGGAACCATCATCATGTTGTGTATAACTGACAGTAATACACAGTGGAACCATCATCATGTTTATATAACTGACAGTAATACACAGTGGAACCATCATCATGTTGTATATAACTGACAGTAATACACAGTGGACCCATCATCATGTTGTATATAACTGACAGTAATACACAGTGGAACCATCATCATGTTGTATATAACTGACAGTAACACAGTGGAACCATCATCATGTTGTATATAACTGACAGTAATACACAGTGGACCATCATCATGTTGTTATATAACTGACAGTAATACACAGTGGAACCATCATCATGTTGTATATAACTGACAGTAATACACAGTGGAACCATCATCATGGTGTATATAACTGACAGTAATACACAGTGGAACCATCATCATGTTGTATATAACTGACAGTAATACACAGTGGAACCATCATCATGTTGTATATAACTGACAGTAATACACAGTGGAACCATCATCATGTTGTGTATAACTGACAGTAATACACAGTGGAACCATCATCATGTTGTATATAACTGACAGTAATACACAGTGGAACCATCCTCATGTTGTTATATAACTGACAGTAATACACAGTGGAACCATCATCATGTTGTATATAACTGACAGTAATACACAGTGGAACCATCATCATGTTGTTGTATATAACTGACAGTAATACACAGTGGAACCATCATCATGTTGTATATAACTGACAGTAATACACAGCGGACCATCATCATGTTGTATATAACTGACAGTAATACACAGTGGAACCCTCATCATGTTGTATATAACTGACAGTAATACACAGTGGAACCATCATCATGTTGTACATAACTGACAGTAATACACAGTGGAACCATCATCATGTTGTATATAACTGACAGTAATACACAGTGGAACCATCATCATGTTGTATATAACTGACAGTAATACACAGTGGAACCATCATCAGTGTGTTGTATATAACTGACAGTAATACACAGTGGAACCATCATCATGTTGTATATAACTGACAGTAATACACAGTGGAACCATCATCATGTTTGTATATAACTGACAGTAATACACAGTGGAACCATCATCATGTTGTTGTATTTAACTGACAGTAATACACAGTGGAACCATCATCATGTTGTTGTATATAACTGACAGTAATACACAGTGGAACCATCATCATGTTGTTGTATATAACTGACAGTAATACACAGTGGAACCATCATCATGTTGTATATAACTGACAGTAATACACAGTGGAACCATCATCATGTTGTATTAACTGACAGTAATACACAGTGGAACCATCATCATGTTGTATATAACTGACAGTAATACACAGTGGAACCATCATCATGTTGTATATAACTGACAGTAATACACAGTGGAACCATCATCATGTTGTATATAACTGACAGTAATACACAGTGGAACCATCATCATGTTGTATATAACTGACAGTAATACACAGTGGAACCATCATCATGTTGTTTATATAACTGACAGTAATACACAGTGGAACCATCATCATGTTGTATATAACTGACAGTAATACACAGTGGAACCATCATCATGTTGTTGTATATAACTGACAGTAATACACAGTGGAACCATCATCATGTTGTATATAACTGACAGTAATACACAGTGGAACCATCATCATGTTGTATATAACTGACAGTAATACACAGTGGAACCATCATCATGTTGTATATAACTGACAGTAATACACAGTGGAGCCATCATCATGTTGTATATAACTGACAGTAATACACAGTGGAGCCATCATCATGTTGTATATAACTGACAGTAATACACAGTGGAACCATCATCATGTTGTATATAACTGACAGTAATACACAGTGGAACCATCATCATGTTGTGTATATAACTGACAGTAATACACAGTGGAACCATCATCATGTTTTTATATAACTGACAGTAATACACAGTGGAGTCATCATCATGTTGTATATAACTGACAGTAATACACAGTGGAACCATCATCATGTTGTATATAACTGACAGTAATACACAGTGGAATCATCATCATGTTGTATATAACTGACAGTAATACACAGTGGAACCATCATCATGTTTTATATAACTGACAGTAATACACAGTGGAACCATCATCATGTTGTATATAACTGACAGTAATACACAGTGGAACCATCATCATGTTGTATATAACTGACAGTAATACACAGTGGAACCATCATCATGTTTATATAACTGACAGTAATACACAGTGGAACCATCATCATGTTGTTGTATATAACTGACAGTAATACACAGTGGAACCATCATCATGTTGTTGTATTTAACTGACAGTAATACACAGTGGAACCATCATCATGTGTTGTATTTAACTGACAGTAATACACAGTGGAACCATCATCATGTTGTTGTATATAACTGACAGTAATACACAGTGGAACCATCATCATGTTGTTGTATATAACTGACAGTAATACACAGTGGAACCATCATCATGTTGTATATAACTGACAGTAATACACAGTGGAACCATCATCATGTTGTATATAACTGACAGTAATACACAGTGGAACCATCATCATGTTGTATATAACTGACAGTAATACACAGTGGAACCATCATCATGTTGTTGTATATACTGACAGTAATACACAGTGGAACCATCATCATGTTGTTGTAAAGACTGACGTAATACACAGTGGAACCATCATCATGTTTTATATAACTGACAGTAATACACAGTGGAACCATCATCATGTTGTATATAACTGACAGTAATACACAGTGGAACCATCATCATGTTGTATATAACTGACAGTAATACACAGTGGAGCCATCATCATGTTGTATATAACTGACAGTAATACACAGTGGAACCATCATCATGTTGTATATAACTGACAGTAATACACAGTGGAACCATCATCATGTTGTTGTATATAACTGACAGTAATACACAGTGGAACCATCATCATGTTGTATATAACTGACAGTAATACACAGTGGAACCATCATCATGTTGTATATAACTGACAGTAATACACAGTGGAACCATCATCATGTTGTATATAACTGACAGTAATACACAGTGGAACCATCATCATGTGTTGTATATAACTGACAGTAATACACAGTGGAATCATCATCATGTTGTTGTATATAACTGATAGTAATACATAGTGGAACCATCATCATTTTGTTGTATATAACTGACAGTAATACACAGTGGAACCATCATCATGTTGTTCTATATAACTGACAGTAATACACAGTGGAACCATCATCATGTTGTATATAACTGACATTAATAGACAGTGGAACCATTATCATGGTGTATGTACTGACAGTAATACACAGTGGAACCATCATCATGTTGTATATAACTGACAGTAAGTACACAGTGGAACCATCATCATGTTGTATATAACTGACAGTAATACACAGTGGAACCATTATCATGGTGTATGTAACTGACAGTAATACACAGTGGAACCATCATCATGTTGTATATAACTGACAGTAATACACAGTGGAACCATCACCATGTTGTTCTATATAACTGACAGTAATACCAGTGAACCATCATCATGTTTATTGAACTGACAGTAATACACAGTGTAACCATCATCATGTTGTATATAACTGACAGTAATACACAGGGAACCATCATCATGTTGTATATAACTGACAGTAATACACAGTGGAGCCATCATCATGTTGTATATTAATGACAGTATACACAGTGGAACCATCATCATGTTGTATATAACGGACAGTAATACACAGTGGAACCATCATCATGTTGTTGTATATAACTGACAGTAATACACAGTGGAATCATCATCATGTTGTATATAACTGACAGTAATACATAGTGGAACCATCATCATGTTGTTCTATATAACTGACAGTAATACACAGTGGAACCATCATCATGTTGTATTAACTGACAGTAATACACAGTGGAACCATCATCATGTTGTATATAACTGACAGTACTACACAGTGGAACCATCATCATGTTGTATATAACTGACAGTTAAACACAGTTTAACCATCATCATGTTGTTGTATATAACTGACAGTAATACACAGTGGAACCATCATCATGTTGTTGTTATATAAAGTGGACAGTAATACACAGTGTAACCATCATCATGTTGTATATAAGTGACAGTAATACACAGTGGAACCATCATCATGTTGTATATAACTGACAGTAATACAAGGGTGGAACCATCATCATGTTGTTGTATATAACTGACAGTAATACATAGTGGAACCTTCATCATGTTGTTGTATATAAGTGACAGTAATACACAGTGGAACCATCATCATGTTGTATATAAGTGACAGTAATACACAGGGGAACCATAATCATGTTGTATATAACTGACAGTAATACACAGTGGAACCATCATCATGTTGTATATAACTGACAGTATACACAGTGGAACTATCATCATGTTGTTGTATATAACTGACAGTAATACATAGTGGAGGCCTTCATCATGTTGTTGTATATAAGTGACAGTAATACACAGTGGGAGCCATCATCATGTTGTATATAAGTGACAGTAATACACAGGGGAACCATCATCATGTTGTATATACCTGAGAGTAATACACAGTGGAACCATCATCATGTTTTATATAACAGACAGTAATACACAGTGGAAACCATCATCATGTTGTATATAACTGGCAGTAATACCAAGTGGAACCATCATCATGTTGTTGTATATAACTGACAGTAATACACAGTGGAACCGTCATCATGTTGTTGTATTTAACTGACAGTAATACACAGTGGAACCATCATCATGTTGTATATAACTGACAGCAATACACAGTGGAACCATCATCATGTTGTATATAACTGACAGTAATACAGAGTGGAACCATCATCAACATGTTGTATATAACTGACAGTAATACATTGTGGAACCATCATCATGTTGTATATAACTGACAGTAATACATTGTGGAATCCTCATCATGTTGTATATAACTGACAGTAATACACAGTGGAACCATCATCATGTTGTATATAACTGACAGTAATACACAGTGGAACCATCATCATGTTGTATTTAACTGACAGTAATACACAGTGGAACCATCATCATGTTGTTCTATATAACTGACAGTAATACACAGTGGAACCATCATCATGTTGTATATAACTGACATTAATAGACAGTGGAACCATTATGATGGTGTATGTAACTGACAGTAATACACAGTGGAAACATCATCATGTTGTATATACCTGACAGTAATACACAGTGGAACCACCATCATGTTTTATATAACTGACAGTAATACACCGTGGAGTCATCATCATGTTGTATATAACTGACAGTAATACACAGTGGAACCATCATCATGTTGTATATAACTGACAGTAATACACAGTGGAACCATCATCATGTTGTTGTAAAGAACTGACGGTAATACACAGTGGAACCATCATCATGTTTTATATAACTGACAGTAATACACAGTGGAACCATCATCATGTTGTATATAACTGACAGTAATACACAGTGGAACCATCATCATGTTGTTGTATATAACTGACAGTAATACACAGTTGAACCATCATCATGTTTTATATAACTGACAGTAAAACACCGTTGAGTCATCATCATGTTGTGTATAACTGACAGTAATACACAGTGGAACCATCATCGTGTGTTGTATATAACTGACAGTAATACACAGTGGAACCATCATCATGTTGTATATAACTGACAGTAATACACAGTGGAACCATCATCAAGTTGTATATAACTGACAGTAATACACAGTGGAGCCATCATCATGTTGTATATAACTGACAGTAATACACAGTGGAACCATCATCAAGTTGTATATAACTGACAGTAATACACAGTTGAACCATCATCATGTTTTATATAACTGACAGTAAAACACCGTTGAGTCATCATCATGTTGTGTATAACTGACAGTAATACACAGTGGAACCATCATCGTGTTTTATATAACTGACAGTAATACACAGTGGAACCATCATCAAGTTGTATATAACTGACAGTAATACACAGTGGAGCCATCATCAAGTTGTATATAACTGACAGTAATACACAGTGGAACCATCATCATGTTGTATATAACTGACAGTAATACACAGTGGAACCATCATCAAGTTGTATATAACTGACAGTAATACACAGTGGAGCCATCATCATGTTGTATATAACTGACAGTAATACACAGTGGAGCCATCATCATGTTGTATATAACTGACAGTAATACACAGTGGAACCATCATCATGTTGTTGTATATAACTGACAGTAATACACAGTGGAATCATCATCATGTTGTATATAACTGACAGTAATACATAGTGGAACCATCATCATGTTGTTGTATATAACTGACAGTAATACACAGTGGAACCATCATCATGTTGTTGTATTTAACTGACAGTAATACACAGTGGAACCATCATCATGTTGTTGTATTTAACTGACAGTAATACACAGTGGAACCATCATCATGTTGTTGTATATAACTGACAGTAATACACAGTGGAACCATCATCATGTTGTATATAACTGACATTAATAGACAGTGGAACCATTATCATGGTGTATGTAACTGACAGTAATACACAGTGGAACAATCATCATGTTGTATATAACTGACAGTAATACACAGTGGAACCATCATCATGTTGTATATAACTGACAGTAATACACAGTGGAACCATTATCATGGTGTGTGTCACTGACAGTAATACACAGTGGAACCATCATCATGTTGTATATAACTGACAGTAATACACAGTGGAACCATCACCATGTTGTTCTATATAACTGACAGTAATACACAGTGGAACCATCATCATGTTGTATTGAACTGACAGTAATACACAGTGGAACCATCATCATGTTGTTGTAAAGAACTGACGGTAATACACAGTGGAACCATCATCAAGTTGTATATAACTGACAGTAATACACAGTGGAGCCATCATCATGTTGTATATAACTGACAGTAATACACAGTGGAACCATCATCATGTTGTATATAACTGACAGTAATACACAGTGGAGCCATCATCAAGTTGTATATAACTGACAGTAATACACAGTGGAGCCATCATCATGTTGTATATAACTGACAGTAATACACAGTGGAGCCATCATCATGTTGTATATAACTGACAGTAATACACAGTGGAACCATCATCATGTTGTTGTATATAACTGACAGTAATACACAGTGGAACCATCATCATGTTTTATATAACTGACAGTAAAACACTGTTGAGTCATCATCATGTTGAATATAACTGACAGTAATACACAGTGGAACCATCATCATGTTGTATATAACTGACAGTAATACACAGTGGAATCATCATCATGCTGTATATAACTGACAGTAATACACAGTGGAACCATCATCGTGTTTTATATAACTGACAGTAATACACAGTGGAGCCATCATCATGCTGTATATAACTGACAGTAATACACAGTGGAGCCATCATCATGCTGTATATAACTGACAGCAATACACAGTGGAACCATCATCATGTTTTATATAACAGACAGTAATACACAGTGGAACCATCATCAAGTTGTTGTATATAACTGACAGTAATACACAGTGGAACCATCATCATGTTGTTGTATTTAACTGACAGTAATACACAGTGGAACCATCATCATGTTGTTGTATTTAACTGACAGTAATACACAGTGGAACCATCATCATGTTGTTGTATTTAACTGACAGTAATACACAGTGGAACCATCATCACGTTGTTGTATATAACTGACAGTAATACACAGTGGAACCATCATCATGTTGTATATAACTGACAGTAATACATAGTGGAACCATCATCATGTTGTATATAACTGACAGTAATACACAGTGGAACCATCATCATGTTGTATATAACGGACAGCAATACACAGTGGAACCATCATCTTGTTGTTGTATATACCTGACAGTAATACACAGTGGAACCACCATCATGTTTTATATAACTGACAGTAATACACCGTGGAGTCATCATCATGTTGTATATAACTGACAGTAATACACAGTGGAACCATCATCATGTTGTATATAACTGACAGTAATACACAGTGGAACCATCATCATGTTGTTGTAAAGAACTGACGGTAATACACAGTGGAACCATCATCATGTTTTATATAACTGACAGTAATACACAGTGGAACCATCATCATGTTGTATATAACTGACAGTAATACACAGTGGAGCCATCATCAAGTTGTATATAACTGACAGTAATACACAGTGGAGCCATCATCATGATGTATATAACTGACAGTAATACACAGTGGAGCCATCATCATGTTGTATATAACTGACAGTAATACACAGTGGAACCATCATCATGTTGTTGTATATAACTGACAGTAATACACAGTGGAATCATCATCATGTTGTATATAACTGACAGTAATACACAGTTGAACCATCATCATGTTTTATATAACTGACAGTAAAACACCGTTGAGTCATCATCATGTTGTGTATAACTGACAGTAATACACAGTGGAACCATCATCGTGTTTTATATAACTGACAGTAATACACAGTGGAACCATCATCAAGTTTTATATAACTGACAGTAATACACAGTGGAGCCATCATCAAGTTGTATATAACTGACAGTAATACACAGTGGAACCATCATCATGTTGTATATAACTGACAGTAATACACAGTGGAACCATCATCATGTTGTATATAACTGACAGTAATACACAGTGGAGCCATCATCATGTTGTATATAACTGACAGTAATACACAGTGGAACCATCATCATGTTGTATATAACTGACAGTAATACACAGTGGAACCATCATCATGTTGTTGTATATAACTGACAGTAATACACAGTGGAATCATCATCATGTTGTATATAACTGACAGTAATACATAGTGGAACCATCATCATGTTGTTGTATATAACTGACAGTAATACACAGTGGAACCATCATCATGTTGTTCTATATAACTGACAGTAATACACAGTGGAACCATCATCATGTTGTATATAACTGACATTAATAGACAGTGGAACCATTATCATGGTGTATGTAACTGACAGTAATACACAGTGGAACCATCATCATGTTGTATATAACTGACAGTAATACACAGTGGAACCATCATCATGTTGTATATAACTGACAGTAATACACAGTGGAACCATTATCATGGTGTATGTAACTGACAGTAATACACAGTGGAACCATCATCATGTTGTATATAACTGACAGTAATACACAGTGGAACCATCACCATGTTGTTCTATATAACTGACAGTAATACACAGTGGAACCATCATCATGTTGTATTGAACTGACAGTAATACACAGTGTAACCATCATCATGTTGTATATAACTGACAGTAATACACAGTGGAACCATCATCATGTTGTATATAACTGACAGTAATACACAGTGGAGCCATCATCATGTTGTATATAACTGACAGTAATACACAGTGGAACCATCATCATGTTGTATATAACTGACAGTAATACACAGTGGAACCATCATCATGTTGTTGTATATAACTGACAGTAATACACAGTGGAATCATCATCATGTTGTATATAACTGACAGTAATACATAGTGGAACCATCATCATGTTGTTCTATATAACTGACAGTAATACACAGTGGAACCATCATCATGTTGTATATAACTGACAGTAATACACAGTGGAACCATCATCATGTTGTATATAACTGACAGTAATACACAGTGGAACCATCATCATGTTGTATATAACTGACAGTTAAACACAGTTTAACCATCATCATGTTGTTGTATATAACTGACAGTAATACACAGTGGAACCATCATCATGTTGTTGTATATAAGTGACAGTAATACACAGTGTAACCATCATCATGTTGTATATAAGTGACAGTAATACACAGTGGAACCATCATCATGTTGTATATAACTGACAGTAATACAAGGTGGAACCATCATCATGTTGTATATATAACTGACAGTAATACAAGGTGGAACCATCATCATGTTGTTGTATACAACTGACAGTAATACATAGTGGAACCTTCATCATGTTGTTGTATATAAGTGACAGTAATACACAGTGGAACCATCATCATGTTGTATATAAGTGACAGTAATACACAGGGGAACCATAATCATGTTGTATATAACTGACAGTAATACACAGTGGAACCATCATCATGTTGTATATAACTGACAGTAATACACAGTGGAACTATCATCATGTTGTTGTATATAACTGACAGTAATACATAGTGGAGCCTTCATCATGTTGTTGTATATAAGTGACAGTAATACACAGTGGAGCCATCATCATGTTGTATATAAGTGACAGTAATACACAGGGGAACCATCATCATGTTGTATATACCTGAGAGTAATACACAGTGGAACCATCATCATGTTTTATATAACAGACAGTAATACACAGTGGAACCATCATCATGTTGTATATAACTGGCAGTAATACCAAGTGGAACCATCATCATGTTGTTGTATATAACTGACAGTAATACACAGTGGAACCGTCATCATGTTGTTGTATTTAACTGACAGTAATACACAGTGGAACCATCATCATGTTGTATATAACTGACAGCAATACACAGTGGAACCATCATCATGTTGTATATAACTGACAGTAATACAGAGTGGAACCATCATCAACATGTTGTATATAACTGACAGTAATACATTGTGGAACCATCATCATGTTGTATATAACTGACAGTAATACATTGTGGAATCCTCATCATGTTGTATATAACTGACAGTAATACACAGTGGAACCATCATCATGTTGTATATAACTGACAGTAATACACAGTGGAACCATCATCATGTTGTATATAACTGACAGTAATACACAGTGGAACCATCATCGTGTTGTTGTATATAATTGACAGTAATACACAGTGGAACCATCATCATGTTGTTGTATTTAACTGACAGTAATACACAGTGGAACCATCATCATGTTGTATTTAACTGACAGTAATACACAGTGGAACCATCATCATGTTGTTCTATATAACTGACAGTAATACACAGTGGAACCATCATCATGTTGTATATAACTGACATTAATAGACAGTGGAACCATTATGATGGTGTATGTAACTGACAGTAATACACAGTGGAACCACCATCATGTTTTATATAACTGACAGTAATACACCGTGGAGTCATCATCATGTTGTATATAACTGACAGTAATACACAGTGGAACCATCATCATGTTGTATATAACTGACAGTAATACACAGTGGAACCATCATCATGTTGTTGTAAAGAACTGACGGTAATACACAGTGGAACCATCATCATGTTTTATATAACTGACAGTAATACACAGTGGAACCATCATCATGTTGTATATAACTGACAGTAATACACAGTGGAACCATCATCATGTTGTTGTATATAACTGACAGTAATACACAGTGGAATCATCATCATGTTGTATATAACTGACAGTAATACACAGTTGAACCATCATCATGTTTTATATAACTGACAGTAAAACACCGTTGAGTCATCATCATGTTGTGTATAACTGACAGTAATACACAGTGGAACCATCATCGTGTTTTATATAACTGACAGTAATACACAGTGGAACCATCATCAAGTTGTATATAACTGACAGTAATACACAGTGGAGCCATCATCAAGTTGTATATAACTGACAGTAATACACAGTGGAACCATCATCATGTTGTATATAACTGACAGTAATACACAGTGGAACCATCATCAAGTTGTATATAACTGACAGTAATACACAGTGGAGCCATCATCATGTTGTATATAACTGACAGTAATACACAGTGGAGCCATCATCATGTTGTATATAACTGACAGTAATACACAGTGGAACCATCATCATGTTGTTGTATATAACTGACAGTAATACACAGTGGAATCATCATCATGTTGTATATAACTGACAGTAATACATAGTGGAACCATCATCATGTTGTTGTATATAACTGACAGTAATACACAGTGGAACCATCATCATGTTGTTGTATTTAACTGACAGTAATACACAGTGGAACCATCATCATGTTGTTGTATTTAACTGACAGTAATACACAGTGGAACCATCATCATGTTGTATTTAACTGACAGTAATACACAGTGGAACCATCATCATGTTGTTCTATATAACTGACAGTAATACACAGTGGAACCATCATCATGTTGTATATAACTGACATTAATAGACAGTGGAACCATTATCATGGTGTATGTAACTGACAGTAATACACAGTGGAACCATCATCATGTTGTATATAACTGACAGTAATACACAGTGGAACCATCATCATGTTGTATATAACTGACAGTAATACACAGTGGAACCATTATCATGGTGTGTGTCACTGACAGTAATACACAGTGGAACCATCATCATGTTGTATATAACTGACAGTAATACACAGTGGAACCATCACCATGTTGTTCTATATAACTGACAGTAATACACAGTGGAACCATCATCATGTTGTATTGAACTGACAGTAATACACAGTGGAACCATCATCATGTTGTTGTAAAGAACTGACAGTAATACACAGTGGAACCATCATCAAGTTGTATATAACTGACAGTAATACACAGTGGAGCCATCATCATGTTGTATATAACTGACAGTAATACACAGTGGAACCATCATCATGTTGTATATAACTGACAGTAATACACAGTGGAGCCATCATCAAGTTGTATATAACTGACAGTAATACACAGTGGAGCCATCATCATGTTGTATATAACTGACAGTAATACACAGTGGAGCCATCATCATGTTGTATATAACTGACAGTAATACACAGTGGAACCATCATCATGTTGTTGTATATAACTGACAGTAATACACAGTGGAACCATCATCATGTTTTATATAACTGACAGTAAAACACCGTTGAGTCATCATCATGTTGTATATAACTGACAGTAATACACAGTGGAACCATCATCATGTTGTATATAACTGACAGTAATACACAGTGGAATCATCATCATGCTGTATATAACTGACAGTAATACACAGTGGAACCATCATCGTGTTTTATATAACTGACAGTAATACACAGTGGAGCCATCATCATGCTGTATATAACTGACAGTAATACACAGTGGAGCCATCATCATGCTGTATATAACTGACAGCAATACACAGTGGAACCATCATCATGTTTTATATAACAGACAGTAATACACAGTGGAACCATCATCAAGTTGTTGTATATAACTGACAGTAATACACAGTGGAACCATCATCATGTTGTTGTATTTAACTGACAGTAATACACAGTGGAACCATCATCACGTTGTTGTATATAACTAACAGTAATACACAGTGGAACCATCATCATGTTGTATATAACTGACAGTAATACATAGTGGAACCATCATCATGTTGTATATAACTGACAGTAATACACAGTGGAACCATCATCATGTTGTATATAACGGACAGCAATACACAGTGGAACCATCATCTTGTTGTTGTATATACCTGACAGTAATACACAGTGGAACCACCATCATGTTTTATATAACTGACAGTAATACACCGTGGAGTCATCATCATGTTGTATATAACTGACAGTAATACACAGTGGAACCATCATCATGTTGTATATAACTGACAGTAATACACAGTGGAACCATCATCATGTTGTTGTAAAGAACTGACGGTAATACACAGTGGAACCATCATCATGTTTTATATAACTGACAGTAATACACAGTGGAACCATCATCATGTTGTATATAACTGACAGTAATACACAGTGGAGCCATCATCAAGTTGTATATAACTGACAGTAATACACAGTGGAGCCATCATCATGATGTATATAACTGACAGTAATACACAGTGGAATCATCATCATGTTGTATATAACTGACAGTAATACACAGTTGAACCATCATCATGTTTTATATAACTGACAGTAAAACACCGTTGAGTCATCATCATGTTGTGTATAACTGACAGTAATACACAGTGGAACCATCATCATGTTGTTGTATATAACTGACAGTAATACACAGTGGAATCATCATCATGTTGTATATAACTGACAGTAATACATAGTGGAACCATCATCATGTTGTTGTATATAACTGACAGTAATACACAGTGGAACCATCATCATGTTGTTCTATATAACTGACAGTAATACACAGTGGAACCATCATCATGTTGTATATAACTGACATTAATAGACAGTGGAACCATTATCATGGTGTATGTAACTGACAGTAATACACAGTGGAACCATCATCATGTTGTATATAACTGACAGTAATACACAGTGGAACCATCATCATGTTGTATATAACTGACAGTAATACACAGTGGAACCATTATCATGGTGTATGTAACTGACAGTAATACACAGTGGAACCATCATCATGTTGTATATAACTGACAGTAATACACAGTGGAACCATCACCATGTTGTTCTATATAACTGACAGTAATACACAGTGGAACCATCATCATGTTGTATTGAACTGACAGTAATACACAGTGTAACCATCATCATGTTGTATATAACTGACAGTAATACACAGTGGAACCATCATCATGTTGTATATAACTGACAGTAATACACAGTGGAGCCATCATCATGTTGTATATAACTGACAGTAATACACAGTGGAACCATCATCATGTTGTATATAACTGACAGTAATACACAGTGGAACCATCATCATGTTGTTGTATATAACTGACAGTAATACACAGTGGAATCATCATCATGTTGTATATAACTGACAGTAATACATAGTGGAACCATCATCATGTTGTTCTATATAACTGACAGTAATACACAGTGGAACCATCATCATGTTGTATATAACTGACAGTAATACACAGTGGAACCATCATCATGTTGTATATAACTGACAGTAATACACAGTGGAACCATCATCATGTTGTATATAACTGACAGTTATACACAGTTTAACCATCATCATGTTGTTGTATATAACTGACAGTAATACACAGTGGAACCATCATCATGTTGTTGTATATAAGTGACAGTAATACACAGTGTAACCATCATCATGTTGTATATAAGTGACAGTAATACACAGTGGAACCATCATCATGTTGTATATAACTGACAGTAATACAAGGTGGAACCATCATCATGTTGTATATATAACTGACAGTAATACAAGGTGGAACCATCATCATGTTGTTGTATATAACTGACAGTAATACAAGGTGGAACCATCATCATGTTGTTGTATATAACTGACAGTAATACACAGTGGAACCATCATCATGTTGTATATAACTGACAGTAATACACAGTGGAACTATCATCATGTTGTTGTATATAACTGACAGTAATACATAGTGGAGCCTTCATCATGTTGTTGTATATAAGTGACAGTAATACACAGTGGAACCATCATCATGTTGTATATAAGTGACAGTAATACACAGGGGAACCATCATCATGTTGTATATACCTGAGAGTAATACACAGTGGAACCATCATCATGTTTTATATAACAGACAGTAATACACAGTGGAACCATCATCATGTTGTATATAACTGGCAGTAATACCAAGTGGAACCATCATCATGTTGTTGTATATAACTGACAGTAATACACAGTGGAACCATCATCATGTTGTTGTATTTAACTGACAGTAATACACAGTGGAACCATCATCATGTTGTATATAACTGACAGCAATACACAGTGGAACCATCATCATGTTGTATATAACTGACAGTAATACAGAGTGGAACCATCATCAACATGTTGTATATAACTGACAGTAATACATTGTGGAACCATCATCATGTTGTATATAACTGACAGTAATACATTGTGGAATCCTCATCATGTTGTATATAACTGACAGTAATACACAGTGGAACCATCATCATGTTGTATATAACTGACAGTAATACACAGTGGAACCATCATCATGTTGTATATAACTGACAGTAATACACAGTGGAACCATCATCGTGTTGTTGTATATAATTGACAGTAATACACAGTGGAACCATCATCATGTTGTTGTATTTAACTGACAGTAATACACCGTGGAACCATCATCATGTTGTATTTAACTGACAGTAATACACAGTGGAACCATCATCATGTTGTTCTATATAACTGACAGTAATACACAGTGGAACCATCATCATGTTGTATATAACTGACATTAATAGACAGTGGAACCATTATGATGGTGTATGTAACTGACAGTAATACACAGTGGAACCATCATCATGTTGTATATAACTGACAGTAATACACAGTGGAACCATCATCATGTTGTATATAACTGACAGTAATACACAGTGGAACCATTATCATGGTGTATGTAACTGACAGTAATACACAGTGGAACCATCATCATGTTGTTCTATATAACTGACAGTAATACACAGTGGAACCATCATCATGTTGTATTGAACTGACAGTAATACACAGTGTAACCATCATCATGTTGTATATAACTGACAGTAATACACAGTGGAACCATCATCAACATGTTGTATATAACTGACAGTAATACATTGTGGAACCATCATCATGTTGTATATAACTGACAGTAATACATTGTGGAATCCTCATCATGTTGTATATAACTGACAGTAATACACATTGGAACCATCATCATGTTGTATATAACTGACAGTAATACACAGTGGAACCATCATCATGTTGTATATAACTGACAGTAATACACAGTGGAACCATCATCGTGTTGTTGTATATAATTGACAGTAATACACAGTGGAACCATCATCATGTTGTTGTATTTAACTGACAGTAATACACAGTGGAACCATCATCATGTTGTATTTAACTGACAGTAATACACAGTGGAACCATCATCATGTTGTTCTATATAACTGACAGTAATACACAGTGGAACCATCATCATGTTGTATATAACTGACATTAATAGACAGTGGAACCATTATGATGGTGTATGTAACTGACAGTAATACACAGTGGAACCATCATCATGTTGTATATAACTGACAGTAATACACAGTGGAACCATCATCATGTTGTATATAACTGACAGTAAAACACAGTGGAACCATTATCATGGTGTATGTAACTGACAGTAATACACAGTGGAACCATCATCATGTTGTATATAACTGACAGTAATACACAGTGGAACCATCACCATGTTGTTCTATATAACTGACAGTAATACACAGTGGAACCATCATCATGTTGTATTGAACTGACAGTAATACACAGTGTAACCATCATCATGTTGTATATAACTGACAGTAATACACAGTGGAACCAAATCAAATCAAATCAAAATCAAATCAAATTTATTTATATAGCCCTTCGTACATCAGCTGATATCTCAAAGTGCTGTACAGAAACCCAGCCTAAAACCCCAAACAGCAAGCAATGCAGGTGGAGAAGCACGGTGGCTAGGAAAAACTCCCTAGAAAGGCCAATACCTAGGAAGAAACCTAGAGAGGAACCAGGCTATGTGGGGTGGCCAGTCCTCTTCTGGCTGTGCCGGGTGGAGATTATAACAGAACATGGTCAAGATGTTCAATGTTCATAAATGACCAGCATGGTCGAATAATAATAAGGCAGAACAGTTGAAACTAGAGCAGCAGCACAGTCAGGTGGAAGTTGAAACTGGAGCAGCAGCATGGCCAGGTAGACTGGGGACAGCAAGGAGTCATCATGTCAGGTAGTCCTGGGGCATGGTCCTAGGGCTCAGGTCAGTTGAAACTGGAACAGCAGCATGGCCAGGTGGACTGGGGACAGCAAGGAGTCATCATGTCAGGTAGTCCTGGGGCATGGTCCTAGGGCTCAGGTCCTCCGAGAGAGAGAAAGAAAGAGAGAAGGAGAGAATTAGAGAACGCACACTTAGATTCACACAGGACACCGAATAGGACAGGAGAAGTACTCCAGATATAACAAACTGACCCCAGCCCCCCGACACATAAACTACTGCAGCATAAATACTGGAGGCTGAGACAGGATGAACCATCATCATGTTGTATATAACTGACAGTAATACACAGTGGAGCCATCATCATGTTGTATATAACTGACAGTAATACACAGTGGAACCATCATCATGTTGTATATAACTGACAGTAATACACAGTGGAACCATCATCATGTTGTTGTATATAACTGACAGTAATACACAGTGGAATCATCATCATGTTGTATATAACTGACAGTAATACATAGTGGAACCATCATCATGTTGTTCTATATAACTGACAGTAATACACAGTGGAACCATCATCATGTTGTATATAACTGACAGTAATACACTGTGGAACCATCATCATGTTGTATATAACTGACAGTAATACACAGTGGAACCATCATCATGTTGTATATAACTGACAGTAATACACAGTTTAACCATCATCATGTTGTTGTATATAACTGACAGTAATACACAGTGGAACCATCATCATGTTGTTGTATATAAGTGACAGTAATACACAGTGTAACCATCATCATGTTGTATATAAGTGACAGTAATACACAGTGGAACCATCATCATGTTGTATATAACTGACAGTAATACAAGGTGGAACCATCATCATGTTGTATATATAACTGACAGTAATACAAGGTGGAACCATCATCATGTTGTTGTATATAACTGACAGTAATACATAGTGGAACCTTCATCATGTAGTTGTATATAAGTGACAGTAATACACAGTGGAACCATCATCATGTTGTATATAAGTGACAGTAATACACAGGGGAACCATTGTCATGTTGTATATAACTGACAGTAATACACAGTGGAACCATCATCATGTTGTATATAACTGACAGTAATACACAGTGGAACTATCATCATGTTGTTGTATATAACTGACAGTAATACATAGTGGAGCCTTCATCATGTTGTTGTATATAAGTGACAGTAATACACAGTGGAACCATCATCATGTTGTATATAAGTGACAGTAATACACAGTGGAACCATCATCATGTTTTATATAACTGACAGTAATACACAGTGGAACCATCATCATGTTGTATATAACTGACAGTAATACACAGTGGAACCATCATCATGTTGTTGTATTTAACTGACAGTAATACACAGTGGAACCATCATCATGTTGTATATAACTGACAGCAATACACAGTGGAACCATCATCATGTTGTATATAACTGACAGTAATACAGAGTGGAACCATCATCAACATGTTGTATATAACTGACAGTAATACATTGTGGAACCATCATCATGTTGTATATAACTGACAGTAATACATTGTGGAATCCTCATCATGTTGTATATAACTGACAGTAATACACAGTGGAACCATCATCATGTTGTATATAACTGACAGTAATACACAGTGGAACCATCATCATGTTGTATATAACTGACAGTAATACACAGTGGAACCATCATCGTGTTGTTGTATATAATTGACAGTAATACACAGTGGAACCATCATCATGTTGTTGTATTTAACTGACAGTAATACACAGTGGAACCATCATCATGTTGTATTTAACTGACAGTAATACACAGTGGAACCATCATCGTGTTGTTATATATAACTGACAGTAATACACAGTGGAACCATCATGTTGTTGTTATATATAATTGACAGTAATTGGTTGTTCTTGCTGTAAAACCTTCCATCACTACGTTGACGTCATTTCCGGTCACAACTTGCAGACTTGTTTTCGATTTGCTGTGCGTTTTGTTGCCAACCTATTTTGCTACCTGACAACTTTACAGTTTTTACTTTTTAATTACCGTTTATATATATATATTTTTCCTCAACTTTTTCACTCCGGACGCTTTATCTGGACACGATTCGTCAGGACCTCCAACAGCCGAAGCTAAGTAGTAACATTAACATGAGGCCTTCTAATTGCAGTCGCTGTACTCGCCTTACGGCGAGGATAGCTGTGCTGCAAGCCTAGCTTCAGACGCAATCGTTAGGCAAGGGTAATTTCAGTGTAGGAAAGGATGAAACAGCGTCTGTGCCACCAGTAGGTACAGATAGTAGTATAAATCCCCTGGCACAGTCCCCGCAGCCGGACAACTTTCTCACGGTTTCTGGAAGGAAATGCTGTAGGAATGCTCAACCGGTGTCGCTCATTCAGCCGACAGAAACTTTCAACCGGTTTTCCCCATTAAGCAGCGAGAGAGTCGGAGTCAGAGGCCGAGTCTTCTCTGGTCTCTACTCCTCTCGTTACGGGGTCTGAGACGCCGAAGCTTCCCACCATTAGCTCTGACAAATTGAAAACTCTAGTCATTGGCGACTCCATTTCCCGCAGTATTAGACTTAAAACGAATCATCCAGCGATCATACACTGTTTACCAGGGGGCAGGCTACGTTAAGGCTAATCTGAAGATGGTGCTGGCTAAAGCTAAAACTGGCGAGTGTAGAGAGTATAGAGATATTGTTGTCCACGTCGGCACCAACGATGTTAGGATGAAACAGTCAGAGATCAGCTAGAAAGATGTGTCGGGATCGAGTAATTGTCTCTGGCCCCCTCCCAGTTAGGGGGAGTGATGAGCTCTACAGCAGAGTCTCACAACTCAATCGCTGGTTGAAAACTGTTTTCTGCCCCTCCCAAAAGATAGAATTTGTAGATAATTGGCCCTCTTTCTGGGACTCACCCACAAACAGGACCAAGCCTGACCTGCTGAGGAGTGACGGACTCCATCCTAGCTGGAGGGGTGCTCTCATCTTATCTACCAACATAGACAGGGCTCTAACTCCTCTAGCTCCACAATGAAATAGGGTGCAGGCCAGTCAGCAGGCTGTTAGCCAGTCTGCCAGCATAGTCTGCCACTAGCACAGTCAGTGTAGTCAGCTCAGCTATCACCATTGAGACCGTGTCTGTGCCTCGACCTAGGTTGGGCAAAACTAAACATGGCGGTGTTCGCCTTAGCAATCTCACTAGGATAAAGACCACCTCCATTCCTGTCATTATTGAAAGAGATCATGATACCTCACATCTCAAAATAGGGCTACTTAATGTTAGATCCCTTACTTCAAAGGCAATTATAGTCAATGAACTAATCACTGATCATAATCTTGATGTGATTGGCCTGACTGAAACATGGCTTAAGCCTGATGAATTTACTGTGTTAAATGAGGCCTCACCTCCTGGCTACACTAGTGACCATATCCCCCGTGCATCCCGCAAAGGCGGAGGTGTTGCTAACATTTACGATAGCAAATTTCAATTTACAAAAAAAAAAAAAGACGTTTTCGTCTTTTGAGCTTCTAGTCATGAAATCTATGCAGCCTACTCAATCACTTTTTATAGCTACTGTTTACAGGCCTCCTGGGCCATATACAGCGTTTCTCACTGAGTTCCCTGAATTCCTATCGGACCTTGTAGTCATAGCAGATAATATTCTAATCTTTGGTGACTTTAATATTCACATGGAAAGTCCACAGACCCACTCCAAAAGGCCCACTCACTGTCACAGTCATACGCTGGACCTAGTTTTGTCCCATGGAATAAATGTTGTGGATCCTAATGTTTTTCCTCATAATCCTGGACTATCGGACCACTATTTTATTACGTTTGCAATTGCAACAAATAATCTGCTCAGACCCCAACCAAGGAACATCAAAAGTCGTGCTATAAATTCACAGACAACACAAAGATTCCTTGATGTCCTTCCAGATTGCCTCTGTCTACCCAAGGACGCCAGAGGACAAAAATCAGTTAACCACCTAACTGAGGAACTCAATTTAACCTTGCACAATACCCTAGATGCAGTTGCACCCCTAAAAACTAAAAACATTTCTCATAAGAAACTAGCTCCCTGGTACACAGAAAATACCCGAGCTCTGAAGCAAGCTTCCAGAAAATTGGAACGGAAATGGCGCCACACCAAACTGGAAGTCTTCCGACTAGCTTGGAAGGACGGTACCGTGCAGTACCGTAGAGCCCTTACTGCTGCTCGATCATCCTATTTTTCTAACTTAATTGAGGAAAATAAGAACAATCCGAAATTCCTTTTTGATACTGTCGCAAAGCTAACTAAAAAGCAGCATTCCCCAAGAGAGGATGACTTTCACTTTAGCAGTGATAAATTCATGAACTTCTTTGAGGAAAAGATTATGATTATTAGAAAGCAAATTATGGACTCCTCTTTAAATCTGCGTATTCCTTCAAAGCTCAGTTGTCCTGAGTCTGCACAACTCTCCCAGGACCTAGGATCAAGAGAGACGCTCAAGTGTTTTAGTACTATATCTCTTGACACAATGATGAAAATAATCATGGCCTCTAAACCTTCAAGCTGCATACTGGACCCTATTCCAACTAAACTACTGAAAGAGCTGCTTCCTGTGCTTGGCCCTCCTATGTTGAACATAATAAACGGCTCTCTATCCACCAGATGTGTACCAAACTCACTAAAAGTGGCAGTAATAAAGCCTCTCTTGAAAAAGCCAAACCTTGACCCAGAAAATATAAAAAATTATCGGCCTATATCGAATCTTCCATTCCTCTCAAACATTTTAGAAAAGGCTGTTGCGCAGCAACTTACTGCCTTCCTGAAGACAAACAATGTATACGAAATGCTTCAGTCTGGTTTTAGACCCCATCATAGCACTGAGACGGCACTTGTGAAGGTGGTAAATGGCATTTTAATGGCATCTGTCCTCATGCTCCTAGACCTTAGTGCTGCTTTTGATACCATCGATCAGCACATTCTTTTGGAGAGATTGGAAACCCAAATTGGTCTACACGGACAAGTTCTGGCCTGGTTTAGATCTTATCTGTCGGAAAGATATCAGTTTGTCTCTGTGAATGGTTTGTCCTCTGACAAATCAACTGTAAATGTCGGTGTTCCTCAAGGTTCCGTTTTAGGACCACTATTGTTTTCACTGTATATTTTATCTCTAGGGGATGTTATTCGAAAACATAATGTTAACTTTCACTGCTATGCGGATGACACGCAGCTGTACATTTCAATGAAACGTGGTGAAGCCCCAAAATTGCCCTCGCTAGAAGCATGTGTTTCAGACATAAGGAAGTGGATGGCTGCAAACTTTCTACTTTTAAACTCGAACAAAACAGAGATGCTTGTTCTAGGTCCCAAGAAACAAAGAGATCTTCTGTTGAATCTGACAATTCATCTTAATGGTTGTACAGTCGTCTCAAATAAAACTGTGAAGGACCTCGGCGTTACTCTGGACCCTGATCTCTCTTTTGAAGAACATATCAAGACCATTTCAAGAACCGCTTTTTTCCATCTACGTAACATTGCAAAAATCAGAAACTTTCTGTCCAAAAATGATGCAGAAAAAATAATCCATGCTTTTGTCACTTCTAGGTTAGACTTTTGCAATGCTCTACTTTCCGGCTACCCGGATAAAGCACTAAATAAACTTCAGTTGGTGCTAAATACGGCTGCTAGAATCCTGACTAGAACCAAAAAAATGTATCATATTACTCCAGTGCTAGCCTCTCTACACTGGCTTCCTGTCA
>NC_034188.2:519224-621724 GCF_002021735.2 Oncorhynchus kisutch
AGAGAGGGTAGAGGAGAGAAGGTAAAGGGTAGAGGGTAGATGAGAGAGGGTAGAGGTTAGAGGCAAGAGGAGAGAGGGAAGAGGGTAGAGGAGAGAGGTTAGAGGTGAGAGGAGAGAGGGTAGAGGTGAGACGGTGGAGGAGAGAGGGTAGAGGTGAGAGGAAAGAGGTTAGAGGTGAGAGGAGAGAGGGTAGAGGTGAGAGGAGAGAGGATAGAGGAAAGAGAAAAGGCGGTAGAGGGTAGAGGAGAGATGGTAGAGGAGAGAGGGTAGAGGAGAGAGGGTAGAGGAGAGAGGAGAGAGGGTAGAGGAGAGAGGGTAGAGGAGAGAGGGTAGAGGAGAGAGGGTAGAGGGTAGAGGTGAGAGGAGAGAGGAGAGACGTTAGAGGAGAGAGGAGAGAGGAGAGACGTTAGAGGAGAGAGGAGAGAGGGTAGAGGAGAGAGGGTAGAGGAGAGAGGGTAGAGAGAGGGTAGAGGAGAGAGGAGAGAGGAAAGAGGAGAGAGGGAAGAGGGTAGAGGTGAGAGGAAAGAGGAGAGAGGAGAGAGGGTAGAGGAGAGAGGGTAGAGGAAAGAGGGTAGAGGAGAGAGGGTAGAGGAGAGAGGGTAGAGGGTAGAGGAGAGAGGAGAGACAGTAGAGGAAAGAGGGTAGAGGAGAGAGGGTAGAGGGTAGAGGAGAGAGGAGAGACGGTAGAGGAGAGAGGGTAGAGGGTAGAGGAGAGAGGGTAGAGGAGAGAGGGTAGAGGGTAGAGGAGAGAGGAGAGACAGTAGAGGAAAGAGGGTAGAGGAGAGAGGGTAGAGGGTAGAGGAGAGAGGAGAGACGGTAGAGGAGAGAGGGTAGAGGGTAGAGGAGAGAGGTAGAGGAGAGAGAGGAAAGAGGGTAGAGGAGAGAGGAGAGACGGTAGAGGAGAGAGGGTAGAGGAGAGAGGGTAGAGGGTAGAGGAGAGAGGAGAGACGGTAGAGGAGAGAGGAGAGACGGTAGAGGAGAGAGGGTAGAGGAGAGAGGAAAGAGGGTAGAGGAGAGAGGAAAGAGGGTAGAGGAGAGAGGAGAGACGGTAGAGGAGAGAGGATAGAGGGTAGAGGTTATGGCTTCATGGCTAGTCTTTGACAATTGTTATAGCCTTCCTCTGACACAGCCTGATATAGAGGAGAGAGGAAATAAGGTAGAGGAGAGAGAGTAGAGGGGAGAAGCTAAAGGGTAGAGGGTAGAGGGTAGAGGAGAGAGGGTAGAGGAGAGAGGGTAGAGGGTAGAGGTGAGAGGAAAGAGGTTAGAGGTGAGAGGAAAAAGGTGAGAGGAAAGAGGTTAGAGGTGAGAGGAAAGAGGAGAGGGTAGAGGAGAGAGGGTAGAGGAGAGAGGGTAGAGGTGAGAGGAAAGAGGGTAGAGGAGAGAGGACAGAGGGTAGAGGAGAGAGGAGAGACGGTAGAGGAGAGAGGGTAGAGGAGAGAGGGTAGAGGAGAGAGGAAAGAGGAGAGAGGAGAGAAGGTAAAGGGTAGAGGGTAGAGGAGCGAGGGTAGAGGTGAGAGGAAAGAGGAGAGAGGAGAGAGGAGAGAAGGTAAAGGGTAGAGGGTAGAGGAGCGAGGGTAGAGGAGAGAGGCAAGAGGAGAGAGGGTAGAGGAGAGAGGAGAGAGGGTAGAGGATAGAGGTGAGAGGTGAGAGGAAATAGGAGAGAGGGTAGAGGAAAGAGGAAAGGCGGTAAAGGGTAGAGGGTAGAGGTGAGAGGAAAGAGGAGAGAGGAGAGAGGTTAGAGGAGAGATGGTAGAGGAGAGAGGAAAGAGGGTAGAGGATAGAGGTGAGAGGAAATAGGAGAGAGGGTAGAGGAAAGAGGAAAGGCGGTAGAGGGTAGAAGGTAGAGGAGAGAGGAAAGAGGGTAGAGGAGAGAGGAAAGAGGGTAGAGGAGAGAGGAGAGACGGTAGAGGGGAGAGGATAGAGGGTAGAGGTTATGGCTTCATGGCTAGTCTTTGACAATTGTTATAGCCTTCCTCTGACACAGCCTGATATAGAGGAGAGAGGAAATAAGGTAGAGGAGAGAGAGTAGAGGGGAGAAGCTAAAGGGTAGAGGGTAGAGGAGAGAGGGTAGAGGAGAGAGGGAAGATGAGAGGAAGAGGAGAGAGGGTAGAGGAGAGAGGGAAGAGGGTAGAGGTGAGAGGAAAGAGGTTAGAGGTGAGAGGAAAAAGGTGAGAGGACAGAGGGTAGAGGAGAGAGGACAGAGGAGAGAGGGTAGAGGAGAGAGGGTAGAGGAGAGAGGAGAGATGGTAGAGGAGAGAGGGTTAGAAGAGAGAGGGTAGAGGAGAGAGGAAAGAGGAGAGAGGAGAGAGGAGGAGAAGGTAAAGGGTAGAGGGTAGAGGAGCGAGGGTAGAGGTGAGAGGAAAGAGGAGAGAGGAGAGAGGAGAGAAGGTAAAGGGTAGAGGGTAGAGGGTAGAGGAGAGAGGGTAGAGGAGAGAGGGTAGAGGTGAGAGGAAAGAGGAGAGAGGAGAGAGGAGAGAGGTAAAGGGTTAGAGGGTAGAGGAGCGAGGGTAGAGGAGAGAGGCAAGAGGAGAGAGGAGAGAGGAGAGAGGGTAGAGGATAGAGGTGAGAGGAAATAGGAGAGAGGGTTAGAGGAGAGAGGAGAGACGGTAGAGGAGAGAGGGAAGAGGTGAGAAGACAGAGGGAAGATGATAGATGGAAGAGGTGAGAAGAGAGAGGGTAGAGGAGAGAGGAGAGACGGTAGAGGAGAAAGGGTATAGGTTAGAAGAGAGAGGGTAGAGGAGAGAGGGTAGAGCAGAGAGGGTAGAGCAGAGAGGAAAGAGGGTAGAGGAGAGAGGGTAGAGGTGAGAGGATAGAGGAGAGAGGGTAGAGGTGAGAGGAACAGGGTTAAGGTGAGAGGATGGAGGGTAGAGGTGAGAGGGTAGAGGTGAGAGGAAAGAGGGTAGAGATGAGAGGAAAGAGGGTAGAGGTGAGAGGAAAGAGGGTAGAGGGTAGAGGTTAGAGGGTAGAGGAGAGAGGGTAGACAGAGGAAAATGAGAGAGGGAAATGCATAGAGATGAAGGGATTGAGGAGGGATTGAGAGGAGAGGTAGTGAGATGGAGGGATTGAGAGGAGAGGTAGTGAGATAGAGGGAATGAGAGGAGAGGTAGTGAGATAGAGGGATTGAGAGTAGAGGTAGTGAGATGGAGGGATTGAGAGGAGAGGTAGTGAGATAGAGGGATTGAGAGGAGAGGTAGTGAGATAGAGGGATTGAGAGGAGAGGTAGTGAGATAGAGGGATTGAGAGGAGAGGTAGTGAGATAGAGGGATTGAGAGGAGAGGTAGTGAGATAGAGGGATTGAGAGGAGAGGTAGTGAGATGGAGGGATTGAGAGGAGAGGTAGTGAGATAGAGGGATTGAGAGGAGAGGTAGTGAGATAGATGGATTGAGAGGAGAGGTAGTGAGATGGAGGGATTGAGAGGAGAGGTAGTGAGATAGAGGGAATGAGAGGAGAGGTAGTGAGATAGAGGGATTGAGAGGAGAGGTAGTGAGATAGAGGGATTGAGAGGAGAGGTAGTGAGATAGAGGGATTGAGAGGAGAGGTAGTGAGATAGAGGGATTGAGAGGAGAGGTAGTGAGATGGAGGGATTGAGAGGAGAGGTAAAGAAATGGAGGGATTGAGGGGAGAGGTAGTGAGATGGAGGGATTGAGGGGAGAGGTAGTGAGATGGAGGGATTGAGAGGAGAGGTAAAGAAATTGAGGGATTGAGGGGAGAGGTAAAGAAATGGAGGGATTGAGGGGAGAGGTAAAGAAATTGAGGGATTGAGAGGAGAGGTAAAGAAATGGAGGGATTGAGAGAGGGAGAAGTAGTGAGATGGAGAGATCGTCTGTAAATTTGGTGAGTGTTGAACTCTGGGGTTATTACCTCATCGTCAGTGTGTGTGATGGCCATGTTGACTCTGGTCTGTTGGATCGTAGCCAATCGCATCACAGCTCAGTGGAATCACTTCCAGACTCAGTGACGTCCTCTCTCTCTCAGGTTCACAGCGTGAACGAAGCAACACACACATCCACACAAACACGCACACACAGGCATGGATTCACCACTAGAGGCCGTGTGTACCGTGTGTGTGTGTGTGTGTTTTGGGTGGTAGGTACAGAGGTAGGCTAAGAGCCATGCTCTACAATTCTATTACACTCTAGATGCTTTTTAAATTTCCCCACCTACACTTGCTATGAGTGTGCTGTCTTAGGGTTAGTGTGTTGTGTTTCATTGTGTGTTGTGTTAAGCTCTCACAGTCTCACTGCAGAATCAAAACTCAATACAGGACTAAGATCGAATCCCACCGGCTCTGACGCTATTCATATGTGACAGGGCTTGCAAACTATCATGGATTACAAAGAGGAACTCAGCCATGAGCTGCCCAGTGGCACCAGACGAGCTAAATTCCTTCTCTGCTTGCTTCGAGGCAAGCAACACTAAACCTGCATGAGATCACCAGCTGTTCGGATGATCTCGCTATAAATTGCCAATGTGAGTAAGACCTTCAAACAGGTAAACATTCACAAGACCGTGAGGCCAGACCGATTACCAGGATGGGTACTCAGACCAGCTGGCAAGTGTCTTCACTGACATTTTCAACCTCTCCCTGACCCAGTCTGTAATACCTACATGTTTTAAGCAGACCAGCATAGTCCCTGTACCCAAGAACACCAAGGCAACCTGTCTAAATGACTATCACCCCGTAGCACTCACATATGTAGCTAAACTCATCACTAAGCTCAGGACCCTGGGACTAAACCCCTCCCTCTGCAACTGGATCCTGGACTTCATGAGGGGCTGCCCCCAGGTGGTAAGGGTAGGTAACAACACATCCGCCATGCTGGCCCTCAACAAGGTGGCCCCTCAGAGGTGTGTGCTCAGTTCCATCCTGTACTTCCTGTTCACCCACGACTGTGTGGCCACAAACGACTCCAACACCATTATTAAGTTTGCTGATGACACAACGGTGGTTGGCCTGATCACCGACGACGATGAGACAGCCTATAGGGATGCCAGGACAACAATCTCTCCCTCAACGTCATCAAGACAAAGGAGCTGATAGTGGACTACAAGAAATGAAGGACCATCGACAGGCTGTAGTGGAGTTGGGGCCTAGCTCAATGCCATCCAGGGTATCTATATCAGGCTGTGTCAGAGGAAGGCTATAACAATTGTCAAAGACTAGCCATGAAGCCATAAAACTGCTTTATAGTTAATTAAATACTTAACCAATAGCTACTTGGACAATCTACATTGCAGTAACTCTTTTGACTCATCACATACGCTGCTCCTACTATTTACTATCTGTCACTTTATTCCTAGTTATACAGTTTCTTGGGAAAGTATTCAGACCACTTTATTCCTAGTTATACAGTGTCTTCAGAAAGTATTCAGACCACTTTATTCCTAGTTATACAGTGCCTTCAGAAAGTATTCAGACCACTTTATTCCTAGTTATACAGTGACTTCAGAAAGTATTCAGACCACTTTATTCCTAGTTATACAGTGCCTTCAGAATGTATTCAGACCACTTTATTCCTAGTTATACAGTGGGAAAGTATTCAGACCACTTTATTCCTAATTATACAGTGTCTTCAGAAAGTATTCAGACCACTTTATTCCTAGTTATACAGTGCCTTCAGAAAGTATTCAGACCACTTAATTCCTAGTTATACAGTGACTTCAGAAAGTATTCAGACCACTTTATTCCTAGTTATACAGTGGGAAAGTATTCAGACCACTTTATTCCTAGTTATACAGTGCCTTCAGAAAGTATTCAGACCACTTTATTCCTAGTTATACAGTGACTTCAGAAAGTATTCAGACCACTTTATTCCTAGTTATACAGTGGGAAAGTATTCAGACCACTTTATTCCTAGTTATACAGTGCCTTCAGAAAGTATTCAGACCACTTTATTCCTAGTTATACAGTGTCTTCAGAAAGTATTCAGACCACTTTATTCCTAGTTATACAGTGTCTTGGGAAAGTATTCAGACCACTTTATTCCTAGTTATACAGTGCCTTGGGAACGTATTCAGACCACTTTTATTCCTAGTTATACAGTTCCTTCAGAAAGTATTCAGACCACATTATTCCTAGTTATACAGTGCCTTCAGAAAGTATTCAGACCACTTTATTCCTAGTTATACAGTGCCTTCAGAAAGTATTCAGACCACTTTATTCCTAGTTATACAGTGTCTTCAGAAAGTATTCAGACCACTTTATTCCTAGTTATACAGTGTCTTGGGAAAGTATTCAGACCACTTTATTCCTAGTTATACAGTGCCTTGGGAACGTATTCAGACCACTTTTATTCCTAGTTATACAGTTCCTTCAGAAAGTATTCAGACCACATTATTCCTAGTTATACAGTGTCTTCAGAAAGTATTCAGACCACTTTATCCTAGTTATACAGTGGGAAAGTATTCAGACCACTTTATTTCTAGTTATACAGTGCCTTCAGAAAGTATTCAGACCACTTTATTCCTAGTTATACAGTGACTTCAGAAAGTATTCAGACCACTCTATTCCTAGTTATACAGTGGGAAAGTATTCAGACCACTTTATTCCTAGTTATACAGTGCCTTCAGAAAGTATTCAGACCACTTTATTCCTAGTTACACAGTGCCTTGGGAACGTACAGACCACTTTATTCCTAGTTATACAGTGCCTTCAGAAAGTATTCAGACCACTTTATTCCTAGTTATACAGTGACTTCAGAAAGTATTCAGACCACTTTATTCCTAGCTATACAGTGTCTTGTGAAAGTATTCAGACCACTTTATTCCTAGTTATACAGTGACTTCAGAAAGTATTCAAACCACTTTATTCCTAGTTATACAGTGTCTTGTGAAAGTATTCAGACCACTTTATTCCTAGTTATACAGTGTCTTGGGAAAGTATTCAGACCACTTTATTCCTAGTTATACAGTGCCTTCAGAAAGTATTCAGACCACTTTATTCCTAGTTATACAGTGTCTTCAGAAAGTATTCAGACCACTTTATTCCTAGTTATACAGTGTCTTGGGAAAGTATTCAGACCACTTTATTCCTAGTTATACAGTGCCTTGGGAACGTATTCAGACCACTTTATTCCTAGTTATACAGTTCCTTCAGAAAGTATTCAGACCACATTATTCCTAGTTATACAGTGTCTTCAGAAAGTATTCAGACCACTTTATCCTAGTTATACAGTGGGAAAGTATTCAGACCACTTTATTCCTAGTTATACAGTGCCTTCAGAAAGTATTCAGACCACTTTATTCCTAGTTATACAGTGACTTCAGAAAGTATTCAGACCACTCTATTCCTAGTTATACAGTGGGAAAGTATTCAGACCACTTTCTTCCTAGTTATACAGTGCCTTCAGAAAGTATTCAGACCACTGTATTCCTAGTTACACAGTGCCTTGGGAACGTATTCAGACCACTTTATTCCTAGTTATACAGTGCCTTCAGAAAGTATTCAGAGCACTTTATTCCTAGTTATACAGTGACTTGTGAAAGTATTCAGAGCACTTTATTCCTAGTTATACAGTGACTTCAGAAAGTATTCAAACCACTTTATTCCTAGTTATACAGTGTCTTGTGAAAGTATTCAGACCACTTAATCCTAGTTATACAGTGTCTTGGGAAAGTATTCAGACCACTTTATTCCTAGTTATACAGTGCCTTCAGAAAGTATTCAGACCACTTTATTCCTAGTTATACAGTGTCTTCAGAAAGTATTCAGACCACTTTATTCCTAGTTATACAGTGCCTTCAGAAAGTATTCAGAGCACTTTATTCCTAGTTTTACAGTGCCTTCAGAAAGTATTCAGACCACTTTATTCCTAGTTATACAGTGGGAAAGTATTCAGACCACTTTATTCCTAGTTATACAGTGGGAAAGTATTCAGACCACTTTATTCCTAGTTATACAGTGGGAAAGTATTCAGACCACTTTATTCCTAGTTATACAGTGCCTTCAGAAAGTATTCAGACCACTTTATTCCTAGTTATACAGTGACTTCAGAAAGTATTCAGACCACTCTATTCCTAGTTATACAGTGGGAAAGTATTCAGACCACGTTAATCCTAGTTATACAGTGTCTTCAGAAAGTATTCAGACCACTTTAATCCTAGTTATAGAGTGTCTTGGGAAAGTATTCAGACCACATTCCTAGTTATACAGTGCATTCAGAAAGTATTCAGACCACTTTATTCCTAGTTATACAGTGCCTTCGGAAAGTATTCAGACCACTTTATTCCTAGTTATACAGTGTCTTGGGAAAGTATTCAGACCACTTTATTCCTAGTTATACAGTTTCTTGGGAAAGTATTCAGACCACTTTAATCCTAGTTATACAGTGTCTTGGGAAAGTATTCAGACCACATTATTTCTAGTTATACAGTGCATTCAGAAAGTATTCAGACCACGTTATTCCTAGTTATACAGTACCTTCAGAAAGTATTCAGACCACTTTATTCCTAGTTATACAGTGCCTTCAGAAAGTATTCAGACCACTTTATTCCTAGTTATACAGTGTCTTCAGAAAGTATTCAGACCACTTTATTCCTAGTTATACAGTGCCTTCAGAAAGTATTCAGACCACTTTATTCCTAGTTATACAGTGACTTCAGAAAGTATTCAGACCACTTTATTCCTAGTTATACAGTGCCTTCAGAAAGTATTCAGACCACTTTATTCCTAGTTATACAGTGACTTCAGAAAGTATTCAGACCACTTTATTCCTAGTTATACAGTGGGAAAGTATTCAGACCACTTTATTCCTAGTTATACAGTGCCTTCAGAAAGTATTCAGACCACTTTATTCCTAGTTACACAGTGCCTTGGGAACGTACAGACCACTTTATTCCTAGTTATACAGTGCCTTCAGAAAGTATTCAGACCACTTTATTCCTAGTTATACAGTTTCTTGGGAAAGTATTCAGACCACTTTAATCCTAGTTATACAGTGTCTTGGGAAAGTATTCAGACCACATTATTTCTAGTTATACAGTGCATTCAGAAAGTATTCAGACCACGTTATTCCTAGTTATACAGTACCTTCAGAAAGTATTCAGACCACTTTATTCCTAGTTATACAGTGCCTTCAGAAAGTATTCAGACCACTTTATTCCTAGTTATACAGTGTCTTCAGAAAGTATTCAGACCACTTTATTCCTAGTTATACAGTGCCTTCAGAAAGTATTCAGACCACTTTATTCCTAGTTATACAGTGACTTCAGAAAGTATTCAGACCACTTTATTCCTAGTTATACAGTGACTTCAGAAAGTATTCAGACCACTCTATTCCTAGTTATACAGTGGGAAAGTATTCAGACCACTTTCTTCCTAGTTATACAGTGCCTTCAGAAAGTATTCAGACCACTGTATTCCTAGTTACACAGTGCCTTGGGAACGTATTCAGACCACTTTATTCCTAGTTATACAGTGCCTTCAGAAAGTATTCAGAGCACTTTATTCCTAGTTATACAGTGACTTGTGAAAGTATTCAGAGCACTTTATTCCTAGTTATACAGTGACTTCAGAAAGTATTCAAACCACTTTATTCCTAGTTATACAGTGTCTTGTGAAAGTATTCAGACCACTTAATCCTAGTTATACAGTGTCTTGGGAAAGTATTCAGACCACTTTATTCCTAGTTATACAGTGCCTTCAGAAAGTATTCAGACCACTTTATTCCTAGTTATACAGTGTCTTCAGAAAGTATTCAGACCACTTTATTCCTAGTTATACAGTGCCTTCAGAAAGTATTCAGAGCACTTTATTCCTAGTTTTACAGTGCCTTCAGAAAGTATTCAGACCACTTTATTCCTAGTTATACAGTGGGAAAGTATTCAGACCACTTTATTCCTAGTTATACAGTGGGAAAGTATTCAGACCACTTTATTCCTAGTTATACAGTGGGAAAGTATTCAGACCACTTTATTCCTAGTTATACAGTGCCTTCAGAAAGTATTCAGACCACTTTATTCCTAGTTATACAGTGACTTCAGAAAGTATTCAGACCACTCTATTCCTAGTTATACAGTGGGAAAGTATTCAGACCACGTTAATCCTAGTTATACAGTGTCTTCAGAAAGTATTCAGACCACTTTAATCCTAGTTATAGAGTGTCTTGGGAAAGTATTCAGACCACATTATTCCTAGTTATACAGTGCATTCAGAAAGTATTCAGACCACTTTATTCCTAGTTATACAGTGCCTTCGGAAAGTATTCAGACCACTTTATTCCTAGTTATACAGTGTCTTGGGAAAGTATTCAGACCACTTTATTCCTAGTTATACAGTTTCTTGGGAAAGTATTCAGACCACTTTAATCCTAGTTATACAGTGTCTTGGGAAAGTATTCAGACCACATTATTTCTAGTTATACAGTGCATTCAGAAAGTATTCAGACCACGTTATTCCTAGTTATACAGTACCTTCAGAAAGTATTCAGACCACTTTATTCCTAGTTATACAGTGCCTTCAGAAAGTATTCAGACCACTTTATTCCTAGTTATACAGTGTCTTCAGAAAGTATTCAGACCACTTTATTCCTAGTTATACAGTGCCTTCAGAAAGTATTCAGACCACTTTATTCCTAGTTATACAGTGACTTCAGAAAGTATTCAGACCACTTTATTCCTAGTTATACAGTGCCTTCAGAAAGTATTCAGACCACTTTATTCCTAGTTATACAGTGACTTCAGAAAGTATTCAGACCACTTTATTCCTAGTTATACAGTGGGAAAGTATTCAGACCACTTTATTCCTAGTTATACAGTGCCTTCAGAAAGTATTCAGACCACTTTATTCCTAGTTACACAGTGCCTTGGGAACGTACAGACCACTTTATTCCTAGTTATACAGTGCCTTCAGAAAGTATTCAGACCACTTTATTCCTAGTTATACAGTTTCTTGGGAAAGTATTCAGACCACTTTAATCCTAGTTATACAGTGTCTTGGGAAAGTATTCAGACCACATTATTTCTAGTTATACAGTGCATTCAGAAAGTATTCAGACCACGTTATTCCTAGTTATACAGTACCTTCAGAAAGTATTCAGACCACTTTATTCCTAGTTATACAGTGCCTTCAGAAAGTATTCAGACCACTTTATTCCTAGTTATACAGTGTCTTCAGAAAGTATTCAGACCACTTTATTCCTAGTTATACAGTGCCTTCAGAAAGTATTCAGACCACTTTATTCCTAGTTATACAGTGACTTCAGAAAGTATTCAGACCACTTTATTCCTAGTTATACAGTGCCTTCAGAAAGTATTCAGACCACTTTATTCCTAGTTATACAGTGACTTCAGAAAGTATTCAGACCACTTTATTCCTAGTTATACAGTGGGAAAGTATTCAGACCACTTTATTCCTAGTTATACAGTGCCTTCAGAAAGTATTCAGACCACTTTATTCCTAGTTACACAGTGCCTTGGGAACGTACAGACCACTTTATTCCTAGTTATATAGTGCCTTCAGAAAGTATTCAGACCACTTTATTCCTAGTTATACAGTGACTTCAGAAAGTATTCAGACCACTTTATTCCTAGCTATACAGTACCTTCAGAAAGTATTCAGACCACTTTATTCCTAGTTATACAGTGCCTTCAGAAAGTATTCAGACACTTTATTCCTAGTTACAGTGTCTTCAGAAAGTATTCAGACCAACTTTATTCCTAGTTATACAGTGCTTCCGAAAGTATTCAGACACTTTATTCCTAGTTATACAGTGACTTCAGAAAGTATTCAGACCACTTTATTCCTATTATACAGTGCCTTCAGAAAGTATTCAGACCACTTTATTCTAGTTTATACAGTGACTTCAGAAAGTATTCAGACCACTTTATTCCTAGTATACAGTGGGAAAGTATTCAGACCACTTTATTCCTAGTTATATCAGTGCCTTCAGAAAGTATTCAGACCACTTTAATTCCTAGTTACACAGTGCCTTGGGACCGTACAGAACACTTTATTCCTAGTTATACAGTGCCTTCAGAAGTATTCAGAGACCACTTTATTCCGAAGTTATAACAGTTTCTTGGGGAAAGTATTCAGACGCACTTAATCCTAGTTATACAGTGGTACTTGGGAAAGTATTCCAGACCACATTATTCTAGTTATACAGTGCTTCAGAAAGTATTCAGACCACTTTATTCCTAGTTATACAGTACCTTCAGAAAGTATTCAGACCACTTTATTCCTAGTTATACAGGCCTTCAGAAAGTATTCAGACCACTTTATTCCTAGTTATACAGTGTCTTCAGAAAGTATTCAGACCACTTTATTCTAGTTATACAGTGCCTTCAAAGTATTCAGACCACTTTATTCCTAGTTATACAGTGACTTCAGAAAGTATTCAGACCACTTTATTCCTAGTTATACAGTGCCTTCAGAAAGTATTCAGACCACTTTATTCCTAGTTATACAGTGACTTCAGAAAGTATTCAGACCACTTTATTCCTAGTTATACAGTGGGAAAGTATTCAGACCAACTTTATTCCTAGTTATTACAGTGCTTCGAGAAGTATTCAGACCACTTTATTCCTAGTTACACAGTGCCTTGGAACGTACAGACCACTTTATTCCTAGTTATATAGTGCCTTCAGAAAGTATTCAGACACTTTATTCCTAGTATACAGTGACTTCAGAAAGTATTCAGACCACTTTATTCCTAGTTATACAGTGTCTTCAGAAAGTATTCAGACCACTTTATTCCTAGTTATACAGTGACTTCAGAAAGTATTCAGACCACTTTATTCCTAGTTATACAGTGTCTTGTGAAAGTATTCAGACCACTTTATTCCTAGTTATACAGTGTCTTCAGAAAGTATTCAGACCACTTTATTCCTAGTTATACAGTGCCTTCAGAAAGTATTCAGACCACTTTATTCCTAGTTATACAGTGTCTTCAGAAAGTATTCAGACCACTTTATTCCTAGTTATACAGTGTCTTGGGAAAGTATTCAGACCACTTTATTCCTAGTTATACAGTGCCTTCAGAAAGTATTCAGACCACTTTATTCCTAGTTATACAGTTCTTCAGAAAGTTTTCAGACCACATTATTCCTAGTTATACAGTGTCTTCAGAAAGTATTCAGACCACTTTATTCCTAGTTATACAGTGCCTTCAGAAAGTATTCAGACCACTTTATTCCTAGTTATACAGTGTCTTCAGGAAAGTATTCAGACCACTTTATTCCTAGTTATACAGTGGGAAAGTATTCAGACCACTTTATTCCTAGTTCTACAGTGCCTTCAGAAAGTATTCAGACCACTTTAATTCCTAGTTACACAGTGCCTTGGGAACGTACAGACCACTTTATTCCTAGTTATACAGTGCCTTCAGAAAGTATTCAGACCACTTTATTCCTAGTTATACAGTGAACTTCAGAAAGTAATCAGACCTCTTTATTCCTAGTTATACAGTGCCTTCAGAATGTATTCAGACCACTTTATTCCTAGTTATACAGTGCCTTCAGAAAGTATTCAGACCACTTTATTCCTAGTTATACAGTGTCTTGGGAAAGTATTCAGACCACTTTATTCCTAGTTATACAGTGCCTTGGGAACGTATTCAGACCACTTTATTTCTAGTTATACAGTGTCTTCAGAAAGTATTCAGACCACTTTATTCCTAGTTATACAGTGGGAAAGTATTCAGACCACTTTATTCCTAGTTATACAGTGTCTTCAGAAAGTATTCAGACCACTTTATTCCTAGTTATACAGTGCCTTCAGAAAGTATTCAGACCACTTTATTCCTAGTTATACAGTGACTTCAGAAAGTATTCAGACCACTTTATTCCTAGTTATACAGTGGGAAAGTATTCAGACCACTTTATTCCTAGTTATACAGTGCCTTCAGAAAGTATTCAGACCACTTTATTCCTAGTTATACAGTGACTTCAGAAAGTATTCAGACCACTTTATTCCTAGTTATACAGTGCCTTCAGAAAGTATTCAGACCACTTTATTCCTAGTTATACAGTGCCTTCAGAAAGTATTCAGACCACTTTATTCCTAGTTATACAGTGCCTTCAGAAAGTATTCAGACCACTTTATTCCTAGTTATACAGTGCCTTCAGAAAGTATTCAGACCACTTTATTCCTAGTTATACAGTGGAAAGTATTCAGACCACTTTATTCCTAGTTATACAGTGCTTCAGAAAGTATTCAGACCACTTTATTCCTAGTTATACAGTGCCTTCAGAAAGTATTCAGACCACTTTATTCCTAGTTATACAGTGCCTTCAGAAAGTATTCAGACCACTTTATTCCTAGTTATACAGTGTCTTCAGAAAGTATTCAGACCACTTTATTCCTAGTTATACAGTGCCTTCAGAAAGTATTCAGACCACTTTATTCCTAGTTATACAGTGTCTTCAGAAAGTATTCAGACCACTTTATTCCTAGTTATACAGTGGGAAAGTATTCAGACCACTTTATTCCTAGTTATACAGTGTCAAAGTATTCAGACCACTTTATTCCTAGTTATACAGTGCCTTCAGAAAGTATTCAGACCACTTTATTCCTAGTTATACAGTGTCTTCAGAAAGTATTCAGACCACTTTATTCCTAGTTATACAGTGGAAAGTATTCAGACCACTTTATTCCTAGTTATACAGTGCCTTCAGAAAGTATTCAGACCACTTTATTCCTAGTTATACAGTGCCTTCAGAAAGTATTCAGACCACTTTATTCCTAGTTATACAGTGTCTTCAGAAAGTATTCAGACCACTTTATTCCTAGTTATACAGTGCCTTCAGAAAGTATTCAGACCACTTTATTCCTAGTTATACAGTGCCTTCAGAAAGTATTCAGACCACTTTATTCCTAGTTATACAGTGCCTTCAGAAAGTATTCAGACCACTTTATTCCTAGTTATACAGTGTCTTCAGAAAGTATTCAGACCACTTTATTCCTAGTTATACAGTGGGAAAGTATTCAGACCACTTTATTCCTAGTTATACAGTGCCTTCAGAAAGTATTCAGACCACTTTATTCCTAGTTATACAGTGTCTTCAGAAAGTATTCAGACCACTTTATTCCTAGTTATACAGTGTCTTCAGAAAGTATTCAGACCACTTTATTCCTAGTTATACAGTGCCTTCAGAAAGTATTCAGACCACTTTATTCCTAGTTATACAGTGCCTTCAGAAAGTATTCAGACCACTTTATTCCTAGTTATACAGTGTCTTGGGAAAGTATTCAGACCACTTTATTCCTAGTTATACAGTGCCTTGTGAAAGTATTCAGAGCACTTTATTCCTAGTTATACAGTGCCTTCAGAAAGTATTCAGACCACTTTATTCCTAGTTATACAGTGTCTTCAGAAAGTATTCAGACCACTTTATTCCTAGTTATACAGTGGGAAAGTATTCAGACCACTTTATTCCTAGTTATACAGTGCCTTCAGAAAGTATTCAGACCACTTTATTCCTAGTTATACAGTGCTTCAGAAAGTATTCAGACCACTTTATTCCTAGTTATACAGTGCTTCAGAAAGTATTCAGACCACTTTATTCCTAGTTATACAGTGCCTTCAGAAAGTATTCAGACCACTTTATTCCTAGTTATACAGTGCCTTCAGAAAGTATTCAGACCACTTTATTCCTAGTTATACAGTGTCTTCAGAAAGTATTCAGACCACTTTATTCCTAGTTATACAGTGTGGAAAGTATTCAGACCACTTTATTCCTAGTTATACAGTGCCTTCAGAAAGTATTCAGACCACTTTATTCCTAGTTATACAGTGCCTTCAGAAAGTATTCAGACCACTTTATTCCTAGTTATACAGTGGGAAAGTATTCAGACCACTTTATTCCTAGTTATACAGTGTCTTCAGAAAGTATTCAGACCACTTTATTCCTAGTTATACAGTGCCTTCAGAAAGTATTCAGACCACTTTATTCCTAGTTATACAGTGTCTTCAGAAAGTATTCAGACCACTTTATTCCTAGTTATACAGTGGGAAAGTATTCAGACCACTTTATTCCTAGTTATACAGTGCCTTCAGAAAGTATTCAGACCACTTTATTCCTAGTTATACAGTGCCTTCAGAAAGTATTCAGACCACTTTATTCCTAGTTATACAGTGGGAAAGTATTCAGACCACTTTATTCCTAGTTATACAGTGTTCAGAAAGTATTCAGACCACTTTATTCCTAGTTATACAGTGCCTTCAGAAAGTATTCAGACCACTTTATTCCTAGTTATACAGTGTCTTCAGAAAGTATTCAGACCACTTTATTCCTAGTTATACAGTGTCTTGGGAAAGTATTCAGACCACTTTATTCCTAGTTATACAGTGCCTTCAGAAAGTATTCAGACCACTTTATTCCTAGTTATACAGTGCCTTCAGAAAGTATTCAGACCACTTTATTCCTAGTTATACAGTGGAAAGTATTCAGACCACTTTATTCCTAGTTATACAGTGCCTTCAGAAAGTATTCAGACCACTTTATTCCTAGTTATACAGTGCCTTCAGAAAGTATTCAGACCACTTTATTCCTAGTTATACAGTGGGAAAGTATTCAGACCACTTTATTCCTAGTTATACAGTGTCTTCAGAAAGTATTCAGACCACTTTATTCCTAGTTATACAGTGCCTTCAGAAAGTATTCAGACCACTTTATTCCTAGTTATACAGTGCCTTCAGAAAGTATTCAGACCACTTTATTCCTAGTTATACAGTGTCTTCAGAAAGTATTCAGACCACTTTATTCCTAGTTATACAGTGCCTTCAGAAAGTATTCAGACCACTTTATTCCTAGTTATACAGTGCCTTCAGAAAGTATTCAGACCACTTTATTCCTAGTTATACAGTGGGAAAGTATTCAGACCACTTTATTCCTAGTTATACAGTGTCTTCAGAAAGTATTCAGACCACTTTATTCCTAGTTATACAGTGCCTTCAGAAAGTATTCAGACCACTTTATTCCTAGTTATACAGTGCCTTCAGAAAGTATTCAGACCACTTTATTCCTAGTTATACAGTGGGAAAGTATTCAGACCACTTTATTCCTAGTTATACAGTGCCTTCAGAAAGTATTCAGACCACTTTATTCCTAGTTATACAGTGCCTTCAGAAAGTATTCAGACCACTTTATTCCTAGTTATACAGTGGGAAAGTATTCAGACCACTTTATTCCTAGTTATACAGTGTCTCTTATACACATCTAGATGTGTATAAGAGACTGGGAAAGTATTCAGACCACTTTATTCCTAGTTATACAGTGCCTTGAAAGTATTCAGACCACTTTATTCCTAGTTATACAGTGCCTTCAGAAAGTATTCAGACCACTTTATTCCTAGTTATACAGTGTCTTCAGAAAGTATTCAGACCACTTTATTCCTAGTTATACAGTGCTTCAGAAAGTATTCAGACCACTTTATTCCTAGTTATACAGTGCCTTCAGAAAGTATTCAGACCACTTTATTCCTAGTTATACAGTGCCTTCAGAAAGTATTCAGACCACTTTATTCCTAGTTATACAGTGGGAAAGTATTCAGACCACTTTATTCCTAGTTATACAGTGCCTTCAGAAAGTATTCAGACCACTTTATTCCTAGTTATACAGTGCCTTCAGAAAGTATTCAGACCACTTTATTCCTAGTTATACAGTGTCTTCAGAAAGTATTCAGACCACTTTATTCCTAGTTATACAGTGCCTTCAGAAAGTATTCAGACCACTTTATTCCTAGTTATACAGTGCCTTCAGAAAGTATTCAGACCACTTTATTCCTAGTTATACAGTGTCTTCAGAAAGTATTCAGACCACTTTATTCCTAGTTATACAGTGTCTTCAGAAAGTATTCAGACCACTTTATTCCTAGTTATACAGTGTCTTCAGAAAGTATTCAGACCACTTTATTCCTAGTTATACAGTGCCTTCAGAAAGTATTCAGACCACTTTATTCCTAGTTATACAGTGTCTTCAGAAAGTATTCAGACCACTTTATTCCTAGTTATACAGTGGAAAGTATTCAGACCACTTTATTCCTAGTTATACAGTGCCTTCAGAAAGTATTCAGACCACTTTATTCCTAGTTATACAGTGGGAAAGTATTCAGACCACTTTATTCCTAGTTATACAGTGTCTTCAGAAAGTATTCAGACCACTTTATTCCTAGTTATACAGTGCCTTCAGAAAGTATTCAGACCACTTTATTCCTAGTTATACAGTGCCTTCAGAAAGTATTCAGACCACTTTATTCCTAGTTATACAGTGGGAAAGTATTCAGACCACTTTATTCCTAGTTATACAGTGCCTTCAGAAAGTATTCAGACCACTTTATTCCTAGTTATACAGTGCCTTCAGAAAGTATTCAGACCACTTTATTCCTAGTTATACAGTGCTTCAGAAAGTATTCAGACCACTTTATTCCTAGTTATACAGTGCCTTCAGAAAGTATTCAGACCACTTTATTCCTAGTTATACAGTGCCTTCAGAAAGTATTCAGACCACTTTATTCCTAGTTATACAGTGCCTTCAGAAAGTATTCAGACCACTTTATTCCTAGTTATACAGTGCCTTCAGAAAGTATTCAGACCACTTTATTCCTAGTTATACAGTGTCTTCAGAAAGTATTCAGACCACTTTATTCCTAGTTATACAGTGCCTTCAGAAAGTATTCAGACCACTTTATTCCTAGTTATACAGTGTCTTCAGAAAGTATTCAGACCACTTTATTCCTAGTTATACAGTGTCTTCAGAAAGTATTCAGACCACTTTATTCCTAGTTATACAGTGTCTTCAGAAAGTATTCAGACCACTTTATTCCTAGTTATACAGTGTCTTCAGAAAGTATTCAGACCACTTTATTCCTAGTTATACAGTGTCTTCAGAAAGTATTCAGACCACTTTATTCCTAGTTATACAGTGTCTTCAGAAAGTATTCAGACCACTTTATTCCTAGTTATACAGTGCCTTCAGAAAGTATTCAGACCACTTTATTCCTAGTTATACAGTGTCTTCAGAAAGTATTCAGACCACTTTATTCCTAGTTATACAGTGTCTTCAGAAAGTATTCAGACCACTTTATTCCTAGTTATACAGTGCCTTCAGAAAGTATTCAGACCACTTTATTCCTAGTTATACAGTGCCTTCAGAAAGTATTCAGACCACTTTATTCCTAGTTATACAGTGCCTTCAGAAAGTATTCAGACCACTTTATTCCTAGTTATACAGTGCCTTCAGAAAGTATTCAGACCACTTTATTCCTAGTTATACAGTGGGAAAGTATTCAGACCACTTTATTCCTAGTTATACAGTGTCTTCAGAAAGTATTCAGACCACTTTATTCCTAGTTATACAGTGTCTTCAGAAAGTATTCAGACCACTTTATTCCTAGTTATACAGTGCCTTCAGAAAGTATTCAGACCACTTTATTCCTAGTTATACAGTGTCTTCAGAAAGTATTCAGACCACTTTATTCCTAGTTATACAGTGTCTTCAGAAAGTATTCAGACCACTTTATTCCTAGTTATACAGTGCCTTCAGAAAGTATTCAGACCACTTTATTCCTAGTTATACAGTGGGAAAGTATTCAGACCACTTTATTCCTAGTTATACAGTGTCTTCAGAAAGTATTCAGACCACTTTATTCCTAGTTATACAGTGCTTCAGAAAGTATTCAGACCACTTTATTCCTAGTTATACAGTGTCTTCAGAAAGTATTCAGACCACTTTATTCCTAGTTATACAGTGGGAAAGTATTCAGACCACTTTATTCCTAGTTATACAGTGCCTTCAGAAAGTATTCAGACCACTTTATTCCTAGTTATACAGTGTCTTCAGAAAGTATTCAGACCACTTTATTCCTAGTTATACAGTGGGAAAGTATTCAGACCACTTTATTCCTAGTTATACAGTGCCTTCAGAAAGTATTCAGACCACTTTATTCCTAGTTATACAGTGTCTTCAGAAAGTATTCAGACCACTTTATTCCTAGTTATACAGTGTCTTCAGAAAGTATTCAGACCACTTTATTCCTAGTTATACAGTGCCTTCAGAAAGTATTCAGACCACTTTATTCCTAGTTATACAGTGCCTTCAGAAAGTATTCAGACCACTTTATTCCTAGTTATACAGTGGGAAAGTATTCAGACCACTTTATTCCTAGTTATACAGTGCCTTCAGAAAGTATTCAGACCACTTTATTCCTAGTTATACAGTGATCAGAAAGTATTCAGACCACTTTATTCCTAGTTATACAGTGCTTCAGAAAGTATTCAGACCACTTTATTCCTAGTTATACAGTGTCTTCAGAAAGTATTCAGACCACTTTATTCCTAGTTATACAGTGTCTTCAGAAAGTATTCAGACCACTTTATTCCTAGTTATACAGTGTCTTCAGAAAGTATTCAGACCACTTTATTCCTAGTTATACAGTGTCTTCAGAAAGTATTCAGACCACTTTATTCCTAGTTATACAGTGTCTTCAGAAAGTATTCAGACCACTTTATTCCTAGTTATACAGTGTCTTCAGAAAGTATTCAGACCACTTTATTCCTAGTTATACAGTGCTTCAGAAAGTATTCAGACCACTTTATTCCTAGTTATACAGTGGGAAAGTATTCAGACCACTTTATTCCTAGTTATACAGTGTCTTCAGAAAGTATTCAGACCACTTTATTCCTAGTTATACAGTGGGAAAGTATTCAGACCACTTTATTCCTAGTAGATGTGTATAAGAGACAGGTTATACAGTGTCTTGGGAAAGTATTCAGACCACTTTATTCCTAGTTATACAGTGCCTTCAGAAAGTATTCAGACCACTTTATTCCTAGTTATACAGTGCCTTCAGAAAGTATTCAGACCACTTTATTCCTAGTTATACAGTGTCTTCAGAAAGTATTCAGACCACTTTATTCCTAGTTATACAGTGCCTTCAGAAAGTATTCAGACCACTTTATTCCTAGTTATACAGTGCCTTCAGAAAGTATTCAGACCACTTTATTCCTAGTTATACAGTGCCTTCAGAAAGTATTCAGACCACTTTATTCCTAGTTATACAGTGCCTTCAGAAAGTATTCAGACCACTTTATTCCTAGTTATACAGTGCTTCAGAAAGTATTCAGACCACTTTATTCCTAGTTATACAGTGTCTTCAGAAAGTATTCAGACCACTTTATTCCTAGTTATACAGTGTCTTCAGAAAGTATTCAGACCACTTTATTCCTAGTTATACAGTGTCAGAAAGTATTCAGACCACTTTATTCCTAGTTATACAGTGCTTCAGAAAGTATTCAGACCACTTTATTCCTAGTTATACAGTGTCTTCAGAAAGTATTCAGACCACTTTATTCCTAGTTATACAGTGTCTTCAGAAAGTATTCAGACCACTTTATTCCTAGTTATACAGTGCCTTCAGAAAGTATTCAGACCACTTTATTCCTAGTTATACAGTGCCTTCAGAAAGTATTCAGACCACTTTATTCCTAGTTATACAGTGTCTTCAGAAAGTATTCAGACCACTTTATTCCTAGTTATACAGTGCCTTCAGAAAGTATTCAGACCACTTTATTCCTAGTTATACAGTGCCTTCAGAAAGTATTCAGACCACTTTATTCCTAGTTATACAGTGGGAAAGTATTCAGACCACTTTATTCCTAGTTATACAGTGCCTTCAGAAAGTATTCAGACCACTTTATTCCTAGTTATACAGTGCCTTCAGAAAGTATTCAGACCACTTTATTCCTAGTTATACAGTGTTCAGAAAGTATTCAGACCACTTTATTCCTAGTTATACAGTGGGAAAGTATTCAGACCACTTTATTCCTAGTTATACAGTGGGAAAGTATTCAGACCACTTTATTCCTAGTTATACAGTGCCTTCAGAAAGTATTCAGACCACTTTATTCCTAGTTATACAGTGTTCAGAAAGTATTCAGACCACTTTATTCCTAGTTATACAGTGGAAAGTATTCAGACCACTTTATTCCTAGTTATACAGTGCCTTCAGAAAGTATTCAGACCACTTTATTCCTAGTTATACAGTGCCTTCAGAAAGTATTCAGACCACTTTATTCCTAGTTATACAGTGCTTCAGAAAGTATTCAGACCACTTTATTCCTAGTTATACAGTGTCTTCAGAAAGTATTCAGACCACTTTATTCCTAGTTATACAGTGTCTTCAGAAAGTATTCAGACCACTTTATTCCTAGTTATACAGTGTCTTCAGAAAGTATTCAGACCACTTTATTCCTAGTTATACAGTGTCTTCAGAAAGTATTCAGACCACTTTATTCCTAGTTATACAGTGGGAAAGTATTCAGACCACTTTATTCCTAGTTATACAGTGCTTCAGAAAGTATTCAGACCACTTTATTCCTAGTTATACAGTGCCTTCAGAAAGTATTCAGACCACTTTATTCCTAGTTATACAGTTCCTTCAGAAAGTATTCAGACCACATTATTCCTAGTTATACAGTGTCTTCAGAAAGTATTCAGACCACTTTATCCTAGTTATACAGTGGGAAAGTATTCAGACCACTTTATTCCTAGTTATACAGTGCCTTCAGAAAGTATTCAGACCACTTTATTCCTAGTTATACAGTGGGAAAGTATTCAGACCACTTTATTCCTAGTTATACAGTGGGAAAGTATTCAGACCACTTTATTCCTAGTTATACAGTGCCTTCAGAAAGTATTCAGACCACTTTATTCCTAGTTATACAGTGACTTCAGAAAGTATTCAGACCACTTTATTCCTAGTTATACAGTGGGAAAGTATTCAGACCACTTTATTCCTAGTTATACAGTGCCTTCAGAAAGTATTCAGACCACTTTATTCCTAGTTACACAGTGCAGACCACTTTATTCCTAGTTATACAGTGCCTTCAGAAAGTATTCAGACCACTTTATTCCTAGTTATACAGTGTCTTCAGAAAGTATTCAGACCACTTTATTCCTAGTTATACAGTGTCTTGGAAAGTATTCAGACCACTTTATTCCTAGTTATACAGTGCCTTCAGAAAGTATTCAGACCACTTTATTCCTAGTTATACAGTGTCTTCAGAAAGTATTCAGACCACTTTATTCCTAGTTATACAGTGTCTTGGGAAAGTATTCAGACCACTTTATTCCTAGTTATACAGTGCCTTCAGAAAGTATTCAGACCACTTTATTCCTAGTTATACAGTGTCTTCAGAAAGTATTCAGACCACTTTATTCCTAGTTATACAGTGTCTTGGGAAAGTATTCAGACCACTTTATTCCTATTTATACAGTGCCTTGGGAACGTATTCAGACCACTTTATTCCTAGTTATACAGTGCCTTCAGAAAGTATTCAGACCACTTTATTCCTAGTTATACAGTGTCTTCAGAAAGTATTCAGACCACTTTATTCCTAGTTATACAGTGGGAAAGTATTCAGACCACTTTATTCCTAGTTATACAGTGCCTTCAGAAAGTATTCAGACCACTTTATTCCTAGTTACACAGTGCCTTGGGAACGTAGTCAGACCACTTTATTCCTAGTTATACAGTGCCTTCAGAAAGTATTCTGACCACTTTATTCCTAGTTATACAGTGACTTCAGAAAGTATTCAGACCACTTTATTCCTAGTTATACAGTGTCTTCAGAAAGTATTCAGACCACTTTATTCCTAGTTATACAGTGTCTTCAGAAAGTATTCAGACCACTTTATTCCTAGTTATACAGTGCCTTCAGAAAGTATTCAGACCACTTTATTCCTAGTTATACAGTGTCTTCAGAAAGTATTCAGACCACTTTATTCCTAGTTATACAGTGTCTTGGGAAAGTATTCAGACCACTTTATTCCTAGTTATACAGTGTCTTGGGAAAGTATTCAGACCACTTTATTCCTAGTTATACAGTGCCTTCAGAAAGTATTCAGACCACTTTATTCCTAGTTATACAGTGTCTTCAGAAAGTATTCAGACCACTTTATTCCTAGTTATACAGTGCCTTCAGAAAGTATTCAGACCACTTTATTCCTAGTTATACAGTGCTTCAGAAAGTATTCAGACCACTTTATTCCTAGTTATACAGTGCCTTCAGAAAGTATTCAGAGCACTTTATTCCTAGTTTTACAGTGCCTTCAGAAAGTATTCAGACCACTTTATTCCTAGTTATACAGTGTCTTCAGAAAGTATTCAGACCACTTTATTCCTAGTTATACAGTGTCTTCAGAAAGTATTCAGACCACTTTATTCCTAGTTATACAGTGGGAAAGTATTCAGACCACTTTATTCCTAGTTATACAGTGCCTTCAGAAAGTATTCAGACCACTTTATTCCTAGTTATACAGTGCCTTCAGAAAGTATTCAGACCACTTTATTCCTAGTTTTACAGTGCCTTCAGAAAGTATTCAGACCACTTTATTCCTAGTTATACAGTGGGAAAGTATTCAGACCACTTTATTCCTAGTTATACAGTGGGAAAGTATTCAGACCACTTTATTCCTAGTTATACAGTGCCTTCAGAAAGTATTCAGACCACTTTATTCCTAGTTATACAGTGACTTCAGAAAGTATTCAGACCACTCTATTCCTAGTTATACAGTGGGAAAGTATTCAGACCACTTTATTCCTAGTTATACAGTGTCTTCAGAAAGTATTCAGACCACTTTATTCCTAGTTATACAGTGTCTTGGGAAAGTATTCAGACCACTTTATTCCTAGTTATACAGTGTCTTCAGAAAGTATTCAGACCACTTTATTCCTAGTTATACAGTGTCTTGGGAAAGTATTCAGACCACTTTATTCCTAGTTATACAGTGCTTCAGAAAGTATTCAGACCACTTTATTCCTAGTTATACAGTGCCTTCAGAAAGTATTCAGACCACTTTATTCCTAGTTATACAGTGTCTTGGGAAAGTATTCAGACCACTTTATTCCTAGTTATACAGTGTCTTGGGAAAGTATTCAGACCACTTTATTCCTAGTTATACAGTGTCTTGGAAAGTATTCAGACCACTTTATTCCTAGTTATACAGTGCTTCAGAAAGTATTCAGACCACTTTATTCCTAGTTATACAGTGCCTTCAGAAAGTATTCAGACCACTTTATTCCTAGTTATACAGTGCCTTCAGAAAGTATTCAGACCACTTTATTCCTAGTTATACAGTGTCTTCAGAAAGTATTCAGACCACTTTATTCCTAGTTATACAGTGCCTTCAGAAAGTATTCAGACCACTTTATTCCTAGTTATACAGTGACTTCAGAAAGTATTCAGACCACTTTATTCCTAGTTATACAGTGCCTTCAGAAAGTATTCAGACCACTTTATTCCTAGTTATACAGTGACTTCAGAAAGTATTCAGACCACTTTATTCCTAGTTATACAGTGGGAAAGTATTCAGACCACTTTATTCCTAGTTATACAGTGCCTTCAGAAAGTATTCAGACCACTTTATTCCTAGTTATACAGTGTCTTGTGAAAGTATTCAGACCACTTTATTCCTAGTTATACAGTGCCTTCAGAAAGTATTCAGACCACTTTATTCCTAGTTATACAGTGACTTCAGAAAGTATTCAGACCACTTTATTCCTAGCTATACAGTGTCTTGTGAAAGTATTCAGACCACTTTATTCCTAGTTATACAGTGACTTCAGAAAGTATTCAGACCACTTTATTCCTAGTTATACAGTGTCTTGTGAAAGTATTCAGACCACTTTATTCCTAGTTATACAGTGTCTTGGGAAAGTATTCAGACCACTTTATTCCTAGTTATACAGTGCCTTCAGAAAGTATTCAGACCACTTTATTCCTAGTTATACAGTGTCTTCAGAAAGTATTCAGACCACTTTATTCCTAGTTATACAGTGTCTTGGGAAAGTATTCAGACCACTTTATTCCTAGTTATACAGTGCTTGGGAAAGTATTCAGACCACTTTATTCCTAGTTATACAGTTCCTTCATAAAGTATTCAGACCACATTATTCCTAGTTATACAGTGTCTTCAGAAAGTATTCAGACCACTTTATTCCTAGTTATACAGTGGGAAAGTATTCAGACCACTTTATTCCTAGTTATACAGTGCCTTCAGAAAGTATTCAGACCACTTTATTCCTAGTTATACAGTGACTTCAGAAAGTATTCAGACCACTCTATTCCTAGTTATACAGTGGGAAAGTATTCAGACCACTTTATTCCTAGTTATACAGTGCCTTCAGAAAGTATTCAGACCACTTTATTCCTAGTTATACAGTGTCTTCAGAAAGTATTCAGACCACTTTATTCCTAGTTATACAGTGTCTTGGGAAAGTATTCAGACCACTTTATTCCTAGTTATACAGTGTCTTGGGAAAGTATTCAGACCACTTTATTCCTAGTTATACAGTGCCTTCAGAAAGTATTCAGACCACTTTATTCCTAGTTATACAGTGTCTTCAGAAAGTATTCAGACCACTTTATTCCTAGTTATACAGTGCCTTCAGAAAGTATTCAGAGCACTTTATTCCTAGTTTTACAGTGCCTTCAGAAAGTATTCAGACCACTTTATTCCTAGTTATACAGTGGGAAAGTATTCAGACCACTTTATTCCTAGTTATACAGTGGGAAAGTATTCAGACCACTTTATTCCTAGTTATACAGTGCCTTCAGAAAGTATTCAGACCACTTTATTCCTAGTTATACAGTGACTTCAGAAAGTATTCAGACCACTTTATTCCTAGTTATACAGTGGGAAAGTATTCAGACCACTTTATTCCTAGTTATACAGTGTCTTCAGAAAGTATTCAGACCACTTTAATCCTAGTTATACAGTGTCTTGGGAAAGTATTCAGACCACTTTATTCCTAGTTATACAGTGTCTTCAGAAAGTATTCAGACCACTTTATTCCTAGTTATACAGTGTCTTGGGAAAGTATTCAGACCACTTTATTCCTAGTTATACAGTGCTTCAGAAAGTATTCAGACCACTTTATTCCTAGTTATACAGTGCCTTCAGAAAGTATTCAGACCACTTTATTCCTAGTTATACAGTGTCTTCAGAAAGTATTCAGACCACTTTATTCCTAGTTATACAGTGTCTTGGGAAAGTATTCAGACCACTTTATTCCTAGTTATACAGTGTCTTGGGAAAGTATTCAGACCACTTTATTCCTAGTTATACAGTGCTTCAGAAAGTATTCAGACCACTTTATTCCTAGTTATACAGTGCCTTCAGAAAGTATTCAGACCACTTTATTCCTAGTTATACAGTGCCTTCAGAAAGTATTCAGACCACTTTATTCCTAGTTATACAGTGTCTTCAGAAAGTATTCAGACCACTTTATTCCTAGTTATACAGTGCCTTCAGAAAGTATTCAGACCACTTTATTCCTAGTTATACAGTGACTTCAGAAAGTATTCAGACCACTTTATTCCTAGTTATACAGTGCCTTCAGAAAGTATTCAGACCACTTTATTCCTAGTTATACAGTGACTTCAGAAAGTATTCAGACCACTTTATTCCTAGTTATACAGTGGGAAAGTATTCAGACCACTTTATTCCTAGTTATACAGTGCCTTCAGAAAGTATTCAGACCACTTTATTCCTAGTTATACAGTGCCTTGGGAAGTATTCAGACCACTTTATTCCTAGTTATACAGTGCCTTCAGAAAGTATTCAGACCACTTTATTCCTAGTTATACAGTGACTTCAGAAAGTATTCAGACCACTTTATTCCTAGTTATACAGTGTCTTGTGAAAGTATTCAGACCACTTTATTCCTAGTTATACAGTGACTTCAGAAAGTATTCAGACCACTTTATTCCTAGTTATACAGTGTCTTCAGAAAGTATTCAGACCACTTTATTCCTAGTTATACAGTGTCTTGGGAAAGTATTCAGACCACTTTATTCCTAGTTATACAGTGCCTTCAGAAAGTATTCAGACCACTTTATTCCTAGTTATACAGTGTCTTCAGAAAGTATTCAGACCACTTTATTCCTAGTTATACAGTGTCTTGGAAAGTATTCAGACCACTTTATTCCTAGTTATACAGTGCTTGGGAAAGTATTCAGACCACTTTATTCCTAGTTATACAGTTCCTTCAGAAAGTATTCAGACCACATTATTCCTAGTTATACAGTGTCTTCAGAAAGTATTCAGACCACTTTATTCCTAGTTATACAGTGGGAAAGTATTCAGACCACTTTATTCCTAGTTATACAGTGCCTTCAGAAAGTATTCAGACCACTTTATTCCTAGTTATACAGTGACTTCAGAAAGTATTCAGACCACTTTATTCCTAGTTATACAGTGGGAAAGTATTCAGACCACTTTATTCCTAGTTATACAGTGCCTTCAGAAAGTATTCAGACCACTTTATTCCTAGTTACACAGTGCCTTGGGAACGTATTCAGACCACTTTATTCCTAGTTATACAGTGTCTTGGGAAAGTATTCAGACCACATTATTTCTAGTTATACAGTGCATTCAGAAAGTATTCAGACCACTTTATTCCTAGTTATACAGTGCCTTCAGAAAGTATTCAGACCACTTTATTCCTAGTTATACAGTGCCTTCAGAAAGTATTCAGACCACTTTATTCCTAGTTATACAGTGTCTTCAGAAAGTATTCAGACCACTTTATTCCTAGTTATACAGTGCCTTCAGAAAGTATTCAGACCACTTTATTCCTAGTTATACAGTGACTTCAGAAAGTATTCAGACCACTTTATTCCTAGTTATACAGTGCCTTCAGAAAGTATTCAGACCACTTTATTCCTAGTTATACAGTGACTTCAGAAAGTATTCAGACCACTTTATTCCTAGTTATACAGTGGGAAAGTATTCAGACCACTTTATTCCTAGTTATACAGTGCCTTCAGAAAGTATTCAGACCACTTTATTCCTAGTTATACAGTGCCTTGGGAAAGTATTCAGACCACTTTATTCCTAGTTATACAGTGCCTTCAGAAAGTATTCAGACCACTTTATTCCTAGTTATACAGTGACTTCAGAAAGTATTCAGACCACTTTATTCCTAGTTATACAGTGTCTTGTGAAAGTATTCAGACCACTTTATTCCTAGTTATACAGTGACTTCAGAAAGTATTCAGACCACTTTATTCCTAGTTATACAGTGTCTTCAGAAAGTATTCAGACCACTTTATTCCTAGTTATACAGTGTCTTGGGAAAGTATTCAGACCACTTTATTCCTAGTTATACAGTGCCTTCAGAAAGTATTCAGACCACTTTATTCCTAGTTATACAGTGTCTTCAGAAAGTATTCAGACCACTTTATTCCTAGTTATACAGTGTCTTGGGAAAGTATTCAGACCACTTTATTCCTAGTTATACAGTGCCTTGGGAACGTATTCAGACCACTTTATTCCTAGTTATACAGTGCCTTCAGAAAGTATTCAGACCACTTTATTCCTAGTTATACAGTGTCTTCAGAAAGTATTCAGACCACTTTATTCCTAGTTATACAGTGGGAAAGTATTCAGACCACTTTATTCCTAGTTATACAGTGCCTTCAGAAAGTATTCAGACCACTTTATTCCTAGTTATACAGTGACTTCAGAAAGTATTCAGACCACTCTATTCCTAGTTATACAGTGGGAAAGTATTCAGACCACTTTATTCCTAGTTATACAGTGCCTTCAGAAAGTATTCAGACCACTTTATTCCTAGTTATACAGTGACTTGTGAAAGTATTCAGAGCACTTTATTCCTAGTTATACAGTGACTTCAGAAAGTATTCAAACCACTTTATTCCTAGTTATACAGTGTCTTGTGAAAGTATTCAGACCACTTAATCCTAGTTATACAGTGTCTTGGGAAAGTATTCAGACCACTTTATTCCTAGTTATACAGTGACTTCAGAAAGTATTCAAACCACTTTATTCCTAGTTATACAGTGTCTTGTGAAAGTATTCAGACCACTTTATTCCTAGTTATACAGTGTCTTGGGAAAGTATTCAGACCACTTTATTCCTAGTTATACAGTGCCTTCAGAAAGTATTCAGACCACTTTATTCCTAGTTATACAGTACCTTCAGCAAGTATTCAGACCACTTTATTCCTAGTTATACAGTGCCTTCAGAAAGTATTCAGACCACTTTATTCCTAGTTATACAGTGTCTTCAGAAAGTATTCAGACCACTTTATTCCTAGTTATACAGTGCCTTCAGAAAGTATTCAGACCACTTTATTCCTAGTTATACAGTGACTTCAGAAAGTATTCAGACCACTTTATTCCTAGTTATACAGTGCCTTCAGAAAGTATTCAGACCACTTTATTCCTAGTTATACAGTGCCTTCAGAAAGTATTCAGACCACTTTATTCCTAGTTATACAGTGGGAAAGTATTCAGACCACTTTATTCCTAGTTATACAGTGCCTTCAGAAAGTATTCAGACCACTTTATTCCTAGTTACACAGTGCCTTGGGAACGTACGACCACTTTATTCCTAGTTATACAGTGCCTTCAGAAAGTATTCAGACCACTTTATTCCTAGTTATACAGTGACTTCAGAAAGTATTCAGACCACTTTATTCCTAGCTATACAGTGTCTTGTGAAAGTATTCAGACCACTTTATTCCTAATTATACAGTGACTTCAGAAAGTATTCAAACCACTTTATTCCTAGTTTATACAGTGTCTTGTGAAAGTATTCAGACCACTTTATTCCTAGTTATACAGTGTCTTGGGAAAGTATTCAGACCACTTTATTCCTAGTTATACAGTCCTTCAGAAGTATCAGACCACTTTATTCCTAGTTATACAGTGTCTTCAGAAAGTATTCAGACCACTTTATTCCTAGTTATACAGTGTCTTGGGAAAGTATTCAGACCACTTTATTCCTAGTTATACAGTGCTTTGGGAACGTATTCAGACCACTTTATTCCTAGTTTATACAGTTCCTTCAGAAGCTTCAGACCACTTATTCCTAGTTATACAGTGTCTTCAGAGTATTCAGACCACTCTATTCCTAGTTATACAGTGGGAAAGTATTCAGACCACTTTATTCCTAGTTATACAGTGACTTCAGAAAGTATTCAGACCACTTTATTCCTAGTTACACAGTGCCTTGGGAACGTATTCAGACCACTTTATTCCTAGTTATACAGTGTCTTCAGAAAGTATTCAGACCACTTTATTCCTAGTTATACAGTGCTTCAGAAAGTATTCAGACCACTTTATTCCTAGTTATACAGTGCCTTCAGAAAGTATTCAGACCACTTTATTCCTAGTTATACAGTGCCTTCAGAAAGTATTCAGACCACTTTATTCCTAGTTATACAGTGTCTTCAGAAAGTATTCAGACCACTTTATTCCTAGTTATACAGTGCCTTCAGAAAGTATTCAGACCACTTTATTCCTAGTTATACAGTGACTTCAGAAAGTATTCAGACCACTTTATTCCTAGTTATACAGTGCCTTCAGAAAGTATTCAGACCACTTTATTCCTAGTTATACAGTGACTTCAGAAAGTATTCAGACCACTTTATTCCTAGTTATACAGTGGGAAAGTATTCAGACCACTTTATTCCTAGTTATACAGTGCCTTCAGAAAGTATTCAGACCACTTTATTCCAAGTTACACAGTGCCTTGGGAACGTACAGACCACTTTATTCCTAGTTATACAGTGCCTTCAGAAAGTATTCAGACCACTTTATTCCTAGTTATACAGTGACTTCAGAAAGTATTCAGACCACTTTATTCCTAGTTATACAGTGCCTTCAGAAAGTATTCAGACCACTTTATTCCTAGTTATACAGTGCCTTCAGAAAGTATTCAGACCACTTTATTCCTAGTTATACAGTGGGAAAGTATTCAGACCACTTTATTCCTAGTTATACAGTGCCTTCAGAAAGTATTCAGACCACTTTATTCCTAGTTATACAGTGCCTTGGGAAGTATTCAGACCACTTTATTCCTAGTTATACAGTGCCTTCAGAAAGTATTCAGACCACTTTATTCCTAGTTATACAGTGACTTCAGAAAGTATTCAGACCACTTTATTCCTAGCTATACAGTGTCTTGTGAAAGTATTCAGACCACTTTATTCCTAGTTATACAGTGACTTCAGAAAGTATTCAGACCACTTTATTCCTAGTTATACAGTGTCTTGTGAAAGTATTCAGACCACTTTATTCCTAGTTATACAGTGTCTTGGGAAAGTATTCAGACCACTTTATTCCTAGTTATACAGTGCCTTCAGAAAGTATTCAGACCACTTTATTCCTAGTTATACAGTGTCTTCAGAAAGTATTCAGACCACTTTATTCCTAGTTATACAGTGTCTTGGGAAAGTATTCAGACCACTTTATTCCTAGTTATACAGTGCTTTGGGAACGTATTCAGACCACTTTATTCCTAGTTATACAGTTCCTTCAGAAAGTATTCAGACCACCTTATTCCTAGTTATACAGTGTCTTCAGAAAGTATTCAGACCACTCTATTCCTAGTTATACAGTGGGAAAGTATTCAGACCACTTTATTCCTAGTTATACAGTGACTTCAGAAAGTATTCAGACCACTTTATTCCTAGTTACACAGTGCCTTGGGAACGTATTCAGACCACTTTATTCCTAGTTATACAGTGTCTTGGGAAAGTATTCAGACCACATTATTTCTAGTTATACAGTGCATTCAGAAAGTATTCAGACCACGTTATTCCTAGTTATACAGTACCTTCAGAAAGTATTCAGACCACTTTATTCCTAGTTATACAGTGCCTTCAGAAAGTATTCAGACCACTTTATTCCTAGTTATACAGTGTCTTCAGAAAGTATTCAGACCACTTTATTCCTAGTTATACAGTGCCTTCAGAAAGTATTCAGACCACTTTATTCCTAGTTATACAGTGACTTCAGAAAGTATTCAGACCACTTTATTCCTAGTTATACAGTGCCTTCAGAAAGTATTCAGACCACTTTATTCCTAGTTATACAGTGACTTCAGAAAGTATTCAGACCACTTTATTCCTAGTTATACAGTGGGAAAGTATTCAGACCACTTTATTCCTAGTTATACAGTGCCTTCAGAAAGTATTCAGACCACTTTATTCCTAGTTATACAGTGCCTTGGGAAAGTATTCAGACCACTTTATTCCTAGTTATACAGTGCCTTCAGAAAGTATTCAGACCACTTTATTCCTAGTTATACAGTGACTTCAGAAAGTATTCAGACCACTTTATTCCTAGTTATACAGTGTCTTGTGAAAGTATTCAGACCACTTTATTCCTAGTTATACAGTGACTTCAGAAAGTATTCAGACCACTTTATTCCTAGTTATACAGTGTCTTCAGAAAGTATTCAGACCACTTTATTCCTAGTTATACAGTGTCTTCAGAAAGTATTCAGACCACTTTATTCCTAGTTATACAGTGCCTTCAGAAAGTATTCAGACCACTTTATTCCTAGTTATACAGTGTCTTCAGAAAGTATTCAGACCACTTTATTCCTAGTTATACAGTGTCTTGGGAAAGTATTCAGACCACTTTATTCCTAGTTATACAGTGCCTTGGGAACGTATTCAGACCACTTTATTCCTAGTTATACAGTGCCTTCAGAAAGTATTCAGACCACTTATTCCTAGTTATACAGTGTCTTCAGAAAGTATTCAGACCACTTTATTCCTAGTTATACAGTGGGAAAGTATTCAGACCACTTTATTCCTAGTTATACAGTGCCTTCAGAAAGTATTCAGACCACTTTATTCCTAGTTATACAGTGACTTCAGAAAGTATTCAGACCACTTTATTCCTAGTTATACAGTGGGAAAGTATTCAGACCACTTTATTCCTAGTTATACAGTGCCTTCAGAAAGTATTCAGACCACTTTATTCCTAGTTATACAGTGCCTTCAGAAAGTATTCAGACCACTTTATTCCTAGTTATACAGTGACTTCAGAAAGTATTCAGACCACTTTATTCCTAGTTATACAGTGTCTTGGAAAGTATTCAGACCACTTAATCCTAGTTATACAGTGTCTTGGGAAAGTATTCAGACCACTTTATTCCTAGTTATACAGTGACTTCAGAAAGTATTCAAACCACTTTATTCCTAGTTATACAGTGTCTTGTGAAAGTATTCAGACCACTTTATTCCTAGTTATACAGTGTCTTGGGAAAGTATTCAGACCACTTTATTCCTAGTTATACAGTGCCTTCAGAAAGTATTCAGACCACTTTATTCCTAGTTATACAGTGTCTTCAGAAAGTATTCAGACCACTTTATTCCTAGTTATACAGTGGGAAAGTATTCAGACCACTTTATTCCTAGTTATACAGTGCCTTCAGAAAGTATTCAGACCACTTTATTCCTAGTTATACAGTGACTTCAGAAAGTATTCAGACCACTCTATTCCTAGTTATACAGTGGGAAAGTATTCAGACCACTTTATTCCTAGTTATACAGTGCCTTCAGAAAGTATTCAGACCACTTTATTCCTAGTTACACAGTGCCTTGGGAACATATTCAGACCACTTTATTCCTAGTTATACAGTGTCTTGGGAGAGTATTCAGACCACATTATTTCTAGTTATACAGTGCATTCAGAAAGTATTCAGACCACGTTATTCCTAGTTATACAGTACCTTCAGAAAGTATTCAGACCACTTTATTCCTAGTTATACAGTGCCTTCAGAAAGTATTCAGACCACTTTATTCCTAGTTATACAGTGTCTTCAGAAAGTATTCAGACCACTTTATTCCTAGTTATACAGTGCCTTCAGAAAGTATTCAGACCACTTTATTCCTAGTTATACAGTGACTTCAGAAAGTATTCAGACCACTTTATTCCTAGTTATACAGTGCCTTCAGAAAGTATTCAGACCACTTTATTCCTAGTTATACAGTGACTTCAGAAAGTATTCAGACCACTTTATTCCTAGTTATACAGTGCCTTCAGAAAGTATTCAGACCACTTTATTCCAAGTTACACAGTGCCTTGGGAACGTACAGACCACTTTATTCCTAGTCATACAGTGCCTTCAGAAAGTATTCAGACCACTTTATTCCTAGTTATACAGTGACTTCAGAAAGTATTCAAACCACTTTATTCCTAGTTATACACTGTGTTGTGAAAGTATTCAGACAACTTTATTCCTAGTTATACAGTGTCTTGGGAAAGTATTCAGACCACTTTATTCCTAGTTATACAGTGCTTTCAGAAAGTATTCAGACCACTTTATTCCTAGTTATACAGTGTCTTCAGAAAGTATTCAGACCACTTTATTCCTAGTTATACAGTGTCTTGGGAAAGTATTCAGACCACTTTATTCCTATTTATACAGTGCCTTGGGAACGTATTCAGACCACTTTATTCCTAGTTATACAGTTCCTTCAGAAAGTATTCAGACCACATTATTCCTAGTTATACAGTGTCTTCAGAAAGTATTCAGACCACTTTATTCCTAGTTATACAGTGGGAAAGTATTCAGACCACTTTATTCCTAGTTATACAGTGCCTTCAGAAAGTATTCAGACCACTTTATTCCTAGTTATACAGTGACTTCAGAAAGTATTCAGACCACTCTATTCCTAGTTATACAGTGGGAAAGTATTCAGACCACTTTATTCCTAGTTATACAGTGCCTTCAGAAAGTATTCAGACCACTTTATTCCTAGTTATACAGTGACTTGTGAAAGTATTCAGACCACTTTATTCCTAGTTATACAGTGACTTCAGAAAGTATTCAGACCACTTTATTCCTAGTTATACAGTGTCTTCAGAAAGTATTCAGACCACTTTATTCCTAGTTATACAGTGTCTTGGGAAAGTATTCAGACCACTTTATTCCTAGTTATACAGTGCCTTCAGAAAGTATTCAGACCACTTTATTCCTAGTTATACAGTGTCTTCAGAAAGTATTCAGACCACTTTATTCCTAGTTATACAGTGCCTTCAGAAAGTATTCAGACCACTTTATTCCTAGTTATACAGTGCCTTCAGAAAGTATTCAGACCACTTTATTCCTAGTTATACAGTGTCTTCAGAAAGTATTCAGACCACTTTATTCCTAGTTATACAGTGGGAAAGTATTCAGACCACTTTATTCCTAGTTATACAGTGGGAAAGTATTCAGACCACTTTATTCCTAGTTATACAGTGCCTTCAGAAAGTATTCAGACCACTTTATTCCTAGTTATACAGTGACTTCAGAAAGTATTCAGACCACTTTATTCCTAGTTATACAGTGGGAAAGTATTCAGACCACTTTATTCCTAGTTATACAGTGTCTTCAGAAAGTATTCAGACCACTTTATTCCTAGTTATACAGTGTCTTGGAAAGTATTCAGACCACTTTATTCCTAGTTATACAGTGTCTTCAGAAAGTATTCAGACCACTTTATTCCTAGTTATACAGTGTCTTGGGAAAGTATTCAGACCACTTTATTCCTAGTTATACAGTGCTTCAGAAAGTATTCAGACCACTTTATTCCTAGTTATACAGTGCCTTCAGAAAGTATTCAGACCACTTTATTCCTAGTTATACAGTGTCTTGGAAAGTATTCAGACCACTTTATTCCTAGTTATACAGTGTCTTCAGAAAGTATTCAGACCACTTTATTCCTAGTTATACAGTGTCTTCAGAAAGTATTCAGACCACTTTATTCCTAGTTATACAGTGCTTCAGAAAGTATTCAGACCACTTTATTCCTAGTTATACAGTGCCTTCAGAAAGTATTCAGACCACTTTATTCCTAGTTATACAGTGCCTTCAGAAAGTATTCAGACCACTTTATTCCTAGTTATACAGTGTCTTCAGAAAGTATTCAGACCACTTTATTCCTAGTTATACAGTGCCTTCAGAAAGTATTCAGACCACTTTATTCCTAGTTATACAGTTCTTCAGAAAGTATTCAGACCACTTTATTCCTAGTTATACAGTGCCTTCAGAAAGTATTCAGACCACTTTATTCCTAGTTATACAGTGTCTTCAGAAAGTATTCAGACCACTTTATTCCTAGTTATACAGTGCCTTCAGAAAGTATTCAGACCACTTTATTCCTAGTTATACAGTGCTTCAGAAAGTATTCAGACCACTTTATTCCTAGTTATACAGTGCCTTCAGAAAGTATTCAGACCACTTTATTCCTAGTTATACAGTGCTTCAGAAAGTATTCAGACCACTTTATTCCTAGTTATACAGTGGGAAAGTATTCAGACCACTTTATTCCTAGTTATACAGTGCCTTCAGAAAGTATTCAGACCACTTTATTCCTAGTTATACAGTGTCTTCAGAAAGTATTCAGACCACTTTATTCCTAGTTATACAGTGCATTCAGAAAGTATTCAGACCACATTATTCCTAGTTATACAGTGTCTTCAGAAAGTATTCAAACCACTTTATTCCTAGTTATACAGTGTCTTCAGAAAGTATTCAGACCACTTTATTCCTAGTTATACAGTGACTTCAGAAAGTATTCAGACCACTTTATTCCTAGTTATACAGTGACTTCAGAAAGTATTCAGACCACTTTATTCCTAGTTATACAGTGTCTTCAGAAAGTATTCAGACCACTTATTCCTAGTTATACAGTGTCTTGGGAAAGTATTCAGACCACTTTATTCCTAGTTATACAGTGCCTTCAGAAAGTATTCAGACCACTTTATTCCTAGTTATACAGTGTCTTCAGAAAGTATTCAGACCACTTTATTCCTAGTTATACAGTGCCTTCAGAAAGTATTCAGAGCACTTTATTCCTAGTTATACAGTGCCTTCAGAAAGTATTCAGACCACTTTATTCCTAGTTATACAGTGTCTTCAGAAAGTATTCAGACCACTTTATTCCTAGTTATACAGTGGGAAAGTATTCAGACCACTTTATTCCTAGTTATACAGTGGGAAAGTATTCAGACCACTTTATTCCTAGTTATACAGTGCCTTCAGAAAGTATTCAGACCACTTTATTCCTAGTTATACAGTGACTTCAGAAAGTATTCAGACCACTTTATTCCTAGTTATACAGTGGGAAAGTATTCAGACCACTTTATTCCTAGTTATACAGTGTCTTCAGAAAGTATTCAGACCACTTTATTCCTAGTTATACAGTGTCTTGGAAAGTATTCAGACCACTTTATTCCTAGTTATACAGTGTCTTCAGAAAGTATTCAGACCACTTTATTCCTAGTTATACAGTGTCTTGGGAAAGTATTCAGACCACTTTATTCCTAGTTATACAGTGCTTCAGAAAGTATTCAGACCACTTTATTCCTAGTTATACAGTGCCTTCAGAAAGTATTCAGACCACTTTATTCCTAGTTATACAGTGTCTTGGAAAGTATTCAGACCACTTTATTCCTAGTTATACAGTGTCTTGGGAAAGTATTCAGACCACTTTATTCCTAGTTATACAGTGTCTTGGGAAAGTATTCAGACCACTTTATTCCTAGTTATACAGTGCTTCAGAAAGTATTCAGACCACTTTATTCCTAGTTATACAGTGCCTTCAGAAAGTATTCAGACCACTTTATTCCTAGTTATACAGTGCCTTCAGAAAGTATTCAGACCACTTTATTCCTAGTTATACAGTGTCTTCAGAAAGTATTCAGACCACTTTATTCCTAGTTATACAGTGCCTTCAGAAAGTATTCAGACCACTTTATTCCTAGTTATACAGTGACTTCAGAAAGTATTCAGACCACTTTATTCCTAGTTATACAGTGCCTTCAGAAAGTATTCAGACCACTTTATTCCTAGTTATACAGTGACTTCAGAAAGTATTCAGACCACTTTATTCCTAGTTATACAGTGGGAAAGTATTCAGACCACTTTATTCCTAGTTATACAGTGCCTTCAGAAAGTATTCAGACCACTTTATTCCTAGTTACACAGTGCCTTGGGAACGTACAGACCACTTTATTCCTAGTTATACAGTGCCTTCAGAAAGTATTCAGACCACTTTATTCCTAGTTATACAGTGACTTCAGAAAGTATTCAGACCACTTTATTCCTAGTTATACAGTGTCTTGAAAGTATTCAGACCACTTTATTCCTAGTTATACAGTGACTTCAGAAAGTATTCAGACCACTTTATTCCTAGTTATACAGTGTCTTGTGAAAGTATTCAGACCACTTTATTCCTAGTTATACAGTGTCTTGGGAAAGTATTCAGACCACTTTATTCCTAGTTATACAGTGCCTTCAGAAAGTATTCAGACCACTTTATTCCTAGTTATACAGTGTCTTCAGAAAGTATTCAGACCACTTTATTCCTAGTTATACAGTGTCTTGGGAAAGTATTCAGACCACTTTATTCCTAGTTATACAGTGCCTTGGGAACGTATTCAGACCACTTTATTCCTAGTTATACAGTTCCTTCAGAAAGTATTCAGACCACTTTATTCCTAGTTATACAGTGTCTTCAGAAAGTATTCAGACCACTTTATTCCTAGTTATACAGTGGGAAAGTATTCAGACCACTTTATTCCTAGTTATACAGTGCCTTCAGAAAGTATTCAGACCACTTTATTCCTAGTTATACAGTGACTTCAGAAAGTATTCAGACCACTCTATTCCTAGTTATACAGTGGGAAAGTATTCAGACCACTTTATTCCTAGTTATACAGTGCCTTCAGAAAGTATTCAGACCACTTTATTCCTAGTTATACAGTGCCTTGGAAAGTATTCAGACCACTTTATTCCTAGTTATACAGTGCCTTCAGAAAGTATTCAGACCACTTTATTCCTAGTTATACAGTGTCTTGTGAAAGTATTCAGACCACTTTATTCCTAGTTATACAGTGACTTCAGAAAGTATTCAGACCACTTTATTCCTAGTTATACAGTGTCTTCAGAAAGTATTCAGACCACTTTATTCCTAGTTATACAGTGTCTTGGGAAAGTATTCAGACCACTTTATTCCTAGTTATACAGTGCCTTCAGAAAGTATTCAGACCACTTTATTCCTAGTTATACAGTGTCTTCAGAAAGTATTCAGACCACTTTATTCCTAGTTATACAGTGTCTTGGGAAAGTATTCAGACCACTTTATTCCTAGTTATACAGTGCCTTGAAAGTATTCAGACCACTTTATTCCTAGTTATACAGTGCCTTCAGAAAGTATTCAGACCACTTTATTCCTAGTTATACAGTGTCTTCAGAAAGTATTCAGACCACTTTATTCCTAGTTATACAGTGGGAAAGTATTCAGACCACTTTATTCCTAGTTATACAGTGCCTTCAGAAAGTATTCAGACCACTTTATTCCTAGTTATACAGTGACTTCAGAAAGTATTCAGACCACTTTATTCCTAGTTATACAGTGGGAAAGTATTCAGACCACTTTATTCCTAGTTATACAGTGCCTTCAGAAAGTATTCAGACCACTTTATTCCTAGTTATACAGTGCCTTGGAAAGTATTCAGACCACTTTATTCCTAGTTATACAGTGCCTTCAGAAAGTATTCAGACCACTTTATTCCTAGTTATACAGTGTCTTCAGAAAGTATTCAGACCACTTTATTCCTAGTTATACAGTGTCTTCAGAAAGTATTCAGACCACTTTATTCCTAGTTATACAGTGCCTTCAGAAAGTATTCAGACCACTTTATTCCTAGTTATACAGTGCCTTCAGAAAGTATTCAGACCACTTTATTCCTAGTTATACAGTGTCTTCAGAAAGTATTCAGACCACTTTATTCCTAGTTATACAGTGTCTTCAGAAAGTATTCAGACCACTTTATTCCTAGTTATACAGTGTCTTCAGAAAGTATTCAGACCACTTTATTCCTAGTTATACAGTGTCTTGGGAAAGTATTCAGACCACTTTATTCCTAGTTATACAGTGCTTCAGAAAGTATTCAGACCACTTTATTCCTAGTTATACAGTGCCTTCAGAAAGTATTCAGACCACTTTATTCCTAGTTATACAGTGTCTTGGGAAAGTATTCAGACCACTTTATTCCTAGTTATACAGTTCTTGGGAAAGTATTCAGACCACTTTATTCCTAGTTATACAGTGTCTTGGGAAAGTATTCAGACCACTTTATTCCTAGTTATACAGTGCTTCAGAAAGTATTCAGACCACTTTATTCCTAGTTATACAGTGCCTTCAGAAAGTATTCAGACCACTTTATTCCTAGTTATACAGTGCCTTCAGAAAGTATTCAGACCACTTTATTCCTAGTTATACAGTGTCTTCAGAAAGTATTCAGACCACTTTATTCCTAGTTATACAGTGCCTTCAGAAAGTATTCAGACCACTTTATTCCTAGTTATACAGTGACTTCAGAAAGTATTCAGACCACTTTATTCCTAGTTATACAGTGCCTTCAGAAAGTATTCAGACCACTTTATTCCTAGTTATACAGTGACTTCAGAAAGTATTCAGACCACTTTATTCCTAGTTATACAGTGGGAAAGTATTCAGACCACTTTATTCCTAGTTATACAGTGCCTTCAGAAAGTATTCAGACCACTTTATTCCTAGTTATACAGTGCCTTGGGAAAGTATTCAGACCACTTTATTCCTAGTTATACAGTGCCTTCAGAAAGTATTCAGACCACTTTATTCCTAGTTATACAGTGACTTCAGAAAGTATTCAGACCACTTTATTCCTAGTTATACAGTGTCTTGGAAAGTATTCAGACCACTTTATTCCTAGTTATACAGTGACTTCAGAAAGTATTCAGACCACTTTATTCCTAGTTATACAGTGTCTTCAGAAAGTATTCAGACCACTTTATTCCTAGTTATACAGTGTCTTGGGAAAGTATTCAGACCACTTTATTCCTAGTTATACAGTGCCTTCAGAAAGTATTCAGACCACTTTATTCCTAGTTATACAGTGTCTTCAGAAAGTATTCAGACCACTTTATTCCTAGTTATACAGTGTCTTGGAAAGTATTCAGACCACTTTATTCCTAGTTATACAGTGCCTTGGGAAAGTATTCAGACCACTTTATTCCTAGTTATACAGTGCCTTCAGAAAGTATTCAGACCACTTTATTCCTAGTTATACAGTGTCTTCAGAAAGTATTCAGACCACTTTATTCCTAGTTATACAGTGGGAAAGTATTCAGACCACTTTATTCCTAGTTATACAGTGCCTTCAGAAAGTATTCAGACCACTTTATTCCTAGTTATACAGTGCTTGGAAAGTATTCAGACCACTTTATTCCTAGTTATACAGTGCCTTCAGAAAGTATTCAGACCACTTTATTCCTAGTTATACAGTGACTTCAGAAAGTATTCAGACCACTTTATTCCTAGTTATACAGTGTTCAGAAAGTATTCAGACCACTTTATTCCTAGTTATACAGTGTCTTCAGAAAGTATTCAGACCACTTTATTCCTAGTTATACAGTGTCTTGGGAAAGTATTCAGACCACTTTATTCCTAGTTATACAGTGCCTTCAGAAAGTATTCAGACCACTTTATTCCTAGTTATACAGTGTCTTCAGAAAGTATTCAGACCACTTTATTCCTAGTTATACAGTGTCTTGGGAAAGTATTCAGACCACTTTATTCCTAGTTATACAGTGCCTTCAGAAAGTATTCAGACCACTTTATTCCTAGTTATACAGTGCCTTCAGAAAGTATTCAGACCACTTTATTCCTAGTTATACAGTGTCTTCAGAAAGTATTCAGACCACTTTATTCCTAGTTATACAGTGGGAAAGTATTCAGACCACTTTATTCCTAGTTATACAGTGCCTTCAGAAAGTATTCAGACCACTTTATTCCTAGTTATACAGTGACTTCAGAAAGTATTCAGACCACTTTATTCCTAGTTATACAGTGGGAAAGTATTCAGACCACTTTATTCCTAGTTATACAGTGCCTTCAGAAAGTATTCAGACCACTTTATTCCTAGTTATACAGTGCCTTGGAAAGTATTCAGACCACTTTATTCCTAGTTATACAGTGCCTTCAGAAAGTATTCAGACCACTTTATTCCTAGTTATACAGTGACTTCAGAAAGTATTCAGACCACTTTATTCCTAGTTATACAGTGCCTTCAGAAAGTATTCAGACCACTTTATTCCTAGTTATACAGTGTCTTCAGAAAGTATTCAGACCACTTTATTCCTAGTTATACAGTGTCTTGGAAAGTATTCAGACCACTTTATTCCTAGTTATACAGTGCCTTCAGAAAGTATTCAGACCACTTTATTCCTAGTTATACAGTGTCTTCAGAAAGTATTCAGACCACTTTATTCCTAGTTATACAGTGTCTTGGAAAGTATTCAGACCACTTTATTCCTAGTTATACAGTGCCTTCAGAAAGTATTCAGACCACTTTATTCCTAGTTATACAGTGCCTTCAGAAAGTATTCAGACCACTTTATTCCTAGTTATACAGTGTCTTCAGAAAGTATTCAGACCACTTTATTCCTAGTTATACAGTGGGAAAGTATTCAGACCACTTTATTCCTAGTTATACAGTGCCTTCAGAAAGTATTCAGACCACTTTATTCCTAGTTATACAGTGACTTCAGAAAGTATTCAGACCACTTTATTCCTAGTTATACAGTGGGAAAGTATTCAGACCACTTTATTCCTAGTTATACAGTGCCTTCAGAAAGTATTCAGACCACTTTATTCCTAGTTATACAGTGCCTTGGGAAAGTATTCAGACCACTTTATTCCTAGTTATACAGTGCCTTCAGAAAGTATTCAGACCACTTTATTCCTAGTTATACAGTGTCTTCAGAAAGTATTCAGACCACTTTATTCCTAGTTATACAGTGTCTTCAGAAAGTATTCAGACCACTTTATTCCTAGTTATACAGTGTCTTCAGAAAGTATTCAGACCACTTTATTCCTAGTTATACAGTGCTTCAGAAAGTATTCAGACCACTTTATTCCTAGTTATACAGTGTCTTCAGAAAGTATTCAGACCACTTTATTCCTAGTTATACAGTGACTTCAGAAAGTATTCAGACCACTTTATTCCTAGTTATACAGTGGGAAAGTATTCAGACCACTTTATTCCTAGTTATACAGTGCCTTCAGAAAGTATTCAGACCACTTTATTCCTAGTATACAGTGCCTTCAGAAAGTATTCAGACCACTTTATTCCTAGTTATACAGTGTCTTCAGAAAGTATTCAGACCACTTTATTCCTAGTTATACAGTGTCTTCAGAAAGTATTCAGACCACATTATTCCTAGTTATACAGTGCTTCAGAAAGTATTCAGACCACTTTATTCCTAGTTATACGTGTCTTCAGAAGTATTCAGACCACTTTATTCCTAGTTATACAGTGTCTTGGGAAAGTATTCAGACCACTTATTCCTAGTTATACAGTGACTTCAGAAAGTATTCAGACCACTTTATTCCTAGTTATACAGTGCCTTCAGAAAGTATTCAGACCACTTTATTCCTAGTTATACAGTGTCTTCAGAAGTATTCAGACCACTTTATTCCTAGTTATACAGTGCCTTCAGAAAGTATTCAGACCACTTTATTCCTAGTATACAGTGTCTTCAGAAAGTATTCAGACCACTTTATTCCTAGTTATACAGTGTCTTCAGAAAGTATTCAGACCACTTATTCCTAGTTATACAGTGGAAGTATTCAGACCACTTATTCCTAGTTATACAGTGCCTTCAGAAAGTATTCAGACCACTTTATTCCTAGTTATACAGTGTCTTCAGAAAGTATTCAGACCACTTTATCCTAGTTATACAGTGCTTCAGAAAGTATTCAGCCACTTATTCCTAGTTATACAGTGTTTGGGAAAGTATTCAGACCACTTTATTCCTAGTTATACAGTGCCTTCAGAAAGTATTCAGACCACTTTATTCCTAGTTATACAGTGTCTTTCAGAAAGTATTCAGACCACTTTATTCTAGTTATACAGTGCCTTCAGAAAGTATTCAGACCACTTTATCCTAGTTATACAGTGCCTTCAGAAAGTATTCAGACCACTTTATTCCTAGTTATACAGTGTCTTCGAAAGTATTCAGACCACTTTATTCCTAGTTATACAGTGACTTCAGAAAGTATTCAGACCACTTTATTCCTAGTTATACAGTGAAAGTGGGAAAGATTCAGACCACTTTATTCCTAGTTATACAGTGCCTTCAGAAAGTATTCAGACCACTTTATTCCTAGTTATACAGTGACTTCAGAAAGTATTCAGACCACTTTATTCCTAGTTATACAGTGAAAGTATTCAGACCACTTTATTCCTAGTTATACAGTGCTTCAGAAAGTATTCAGACCACTTAATCTAGTTATACAGTGTCTTCGGAGAAAGTATTCAGACCACTTTATTCTAGTTATACAGTGTCTTCAGAAAGTATTCAGACCACTTTAATCCTAGTTATACAGTGTCTTGGGAAAGTATTCAGACCACTTTATTCCTAGTTATACAGTGCCTTCAGAAAGTATTCAGACCACATATTCCTAGTTATACAGTGTCTTCAGAAAGTATTCAGACACTTATTCCTAGTTATACAGTGGGAAAGTATTCAGACCACTTTATTCCTAGTTATACAGTGCCTTCAGAAAGTATTCAGACCACTTTATTCCTAGTTATACAGTGACTTCAGAAAGTATTCAGACCACTTATTCCTAGTTATACAGTGGAAAGTATTCAGACCACTTTATTCCTAGTTATACAGTGTCTTCAGAAAGTATTCAGACCACTTTATTCCTAGTTATACAGTGTCTTCAGAAAGTATTCAGACCACTTTATTCCTAGTTATACAGTGTCTTCAGAAAGTTTCAGACCACTTATTCCTAGTTATACAGTCTTGGGGAAAGTATTCAGACCACTTTATTCCTAGTTATACAGTCTTCAGAAAGTATTCAGACCACTTTATCCTAGTTATACAGTGTCTTCAGAAAGTATTCAGACCACTTTATTCCTAGTATAAGTGTCTTCAGAAAGTATTCAGACCACTTTATTCCTAGTTATACAGTGACTTCAGAAAGTATTCAGACAATTTATTCCTAGTTATACAGTGTCTTCAGAAAGTATTCAGACCACTTTTATCCTAGTTATACAGTGCTTGGAAAGTATTCAGACCACTTATTCCTAGTTATACAGTGTCTCAGAAAGTATTCAGACCACTTTATTCCTAGTTATACAGTGTTTCAGAAAGTATTCAGACCACTTTATTCCTAGTTATACAGTGTCTTCAGAAAGTATTCAGACCACTTTATCCTAGTTATACAGTGTCTTCAGAAAGTATTCAGACCACTTTATTCTAGTTATACAGTGCCTTCAGAAAGTAGTTTCAGACCACTTTATTCCTAGTTATACAGTGCCTCAGAAAGTATTCAGACCACTTTATTCCTAGTTATACAGTGTTTCAGAAAGTATTCAGACCACTTTATTCCTAGTTATACAGTGTCTTCAGAAAGTATTCAGACCACTTTATTCCTAGTTATACAGTTGAAAGTATTCAGACCACTTTATTCCTAGTATACAGTGCCTTCAGAAAGTATTCAGACCACTTTATTCCTAGTTATACAGTGTCTTCAGAATATTCAGACCACTATTCCTAGTTATATACAGTGCAGAAAGTATTCAGACCACTTTATTCCTAGTTATACAGTGTCTTCAGAAAGTATTCAGACCACTTTATTCCTAGTTATACAGTGTCTCTGGGAAAGTATTCAGACCACTTTATTCTAGTTATACAGGTCTTCAGAAAGTATTCAGACCACTTTATTCCTAGTTATAGAGCAGGTCTTGGGAAAGTATTCAGACCACTTATTCCTAGTTATACAGTGCATTCAGAAAGTATTCAGACCACTTTATTCTAGTATACAGTGTCTTCAGAAAGTATTCAGACCACTTTATTCCTAGTTATACAGTGTCTTCAGAAAGTATTCAGACCACTTTATTCTAGTTATACAGTGTCTTGGGAAAGTATTCAGACCACTTTATTCCTAGTTATACAGTGCCTTCAGAAAGTATTCAGACCACTTTATTCTAGTTATACAGTGTCTTCAGAAAGTATTCAGACCACTTTATTATAGTATACAGTGTCTTCAGAAGTATTCAGACCACTTTATTCCTAGTTATACAGTGCTTGGGAAAGTATTCAGACACATTATTCTAGTATACAGTGTCTCAGAAAGTATTCAGACCACTTTATCCTAGTTATACAGTGTCTTCAGAAAGTATCAGACCACTTTATTCCTAGTTATACAGTTGGAAAGTATTCAGACCACTTTATTCCTAGTTATACAGTGCCTTCAGAAAGTATTCAGACCACTTATTCCTAGTTATACAGTGACTTCAGAAAGTATTCAGACCACTCTATTCCTAGTTATACAGTGTGGAAAGTATTCAGACCACTTTATTCCTAGTTATACAGTGCCTCAGAAAGTATTCAGACCAACTTAATTCCTAGTTATACAGTGTCTTGGGAAAGTATTCAGACCACATTATTCCTAGTTATACAGTTCTTCAGAAAGTATTCAGACCACTTATTCCTAGTTATACAGTGTCTTGGGAAAGTATTCAGACCACTTTATTCCTAGTTATACAGTGCATTCAGAAAGTATTCAGACCACTTATTCCTAGTTATACAGTGTCTTCAGAAAGTATTCAGACCACTTTATTCCTAGTTATACAGTGGGAAAGTATTCAGACCACTTTATTCCTAGTTATACAGTGCCTTCAGAAAGTATTCAGACCACTTTATTCCTAGTTATACAGTGACTTCAGAAAGTTCAGACCACTCTATTCCTAGTTATACAGTGGAAAGTATTCAGACCACTTATTCCTAGTTATACAGTGTCTTCAGAAAGTATTCAGACCACTTAATCCTAGTATACAGTGTCTTCAGAAAGTATTCAGACCACTTTATTCCTAGTTATACAGTGTTTCAGAAAGTATTCAGACCAATTTATTCTAGTTAGTTATAGAGTGTCTTGGGAAAGTGGAAAGTATCAGACCACATTATTCCTAGTTATACAGTGCATTCAGAAAGTATCAGACCACTTTATTCCTAGTTATACAGTGTCTTCAGAAAGTATTCAGACCACTTTATTACTAGTATACAGTGGGAAAGTATTCAGACACTTTATTCCTAGTTATACAGTGCCTTCAGAAAGTATTCAGACCACTTATCCTAGTTATACAGTGACTTCAGAAAGTATTCAGACCACTTTATTCCTAGTTATACAGTGGGAAAGTATTCAGACCACTTTATTCCTAGTTATACAGTGTCTTCAGAAAGTACAGACCACTTTATTCCTAGTTATACAGTGCTTCAGAAAGTATTCAGACCACTTTATTCCTAGTTATACAGTGCCTTCAGAAGTATTCAGACCACTTTATTCATAGTTATACAGTGTCTTGGGAAAGTATTCAGACCACTTTATTCCTAGTTATACAGTGCCTTCAGAAAGTATTCAGACCACTTTATTCCTAGTTATACAGTGTCTTCAGAAAGTATTCAGACCACTTTATTCCTAGTTATTACAGTGGGAAAGTATTCAGACCACTTTATCCTAGTTATACAGTGCCTCAGAAAGTATTCAGACCACTTTATCCTAGTTATACAGTGCCTTCAGAAAGTATTCAGACCACTTTATTCCTAGTTATACAGTGTCTTCAGAAAGTATTCAGACCACTTTATTCCTAGTTATACAGTGGGAAAGTATTCAGACCACTTTATTCCTAGTTATACAGTGCCTTCAGAAAGTATTCAGACCACTTTATTCCTAGTTATACAGGGCCTTCAGAAAGTATCAGACCACTTTATCCTAGTATACAGTGTCTTCAGAAAGTATTCAGACCACTTTATTCCTAGTTATACAGTGCCTTCAGAAAGTATTCAGACCACTTTATTCCTAGTTATACAGTGTCTTCAGAAAGTATTCAGACCACTTTATTCCTAGTTATACAGTGTCTTCAGAAAGTATTCAGACCACTTATCCTAGTTATACAGTGGGAAAGTATTCAGACCACTTTATTCCTAGTTATACAGTGCCTTCAGAAGTATTCAGACCACATTATTCCTAGTTTACAGTGTCTTCAGAAAAGTATTCAGACCACTTTATTCCTAGTTATACAGTGCCTTCAGAAAGTATTCAGACCACTTTATTCCTAGTTATACAGTGTCTGGGAAAGTATTCAGACCACTTTATTCCTAGTTATACAGTGCCTTCAGAAAGTATTCAGACCACTTTATCCTAGTTATACAGTGTCTTCAGAAAGTATTCAGACCACTTTATCCTAGTTATACAGTGTCTTCAGAAAGTATTCAGCACTTTATTCCTAGTTATACAGTGTCTTCAGAAAGTATTCAGACCACTTTATTCCTAGTTATACAGTGTCTCAGAAAGTATTCAGACCACTTTATTCCTAGTTATACAGTGACTTCAGAAAGTATTCAGACCACTTTATTCCTAGTTATACAGTGGGAAGTATTCAGACCACTTATTCCTAGTTATACAGTGCCTTCAGAAAGTATTCAGACCACTTTATCCTAGTTATACAGTGACTTCAGAAAGTATTCAGACACCACTCTATTCCTAGTTATACAGTGGGAAAGTATTCAGACCACTTATTCTAGTTATACAGTGTCTTCAGAAAGTATTCAGACCACTTTATTCCTAGTTATACAGTGTCTGGGAAAGTATTCAGACCACATTATCCTAGTTATACAGTGTCTTCAGAGAAAGTATTCAGACCACTTTATTCCTAGTTATACAGTGTCTTCAGAAAGTATTCAGACCACTTTATTCCTAGTTATACAGTGCTTCAGAAAGTATTCAGACCACTTATTCTAGTTATACAGTGTCTTAAGAAAGTATTCAGACCACTTTATTCCTAGTTATACAGTGGGAAAGTATTCAGACCACTTTATTCCTAGTATACAGTGCCTTCAGAAAGTATTCAGACCACTTTATTCCTAGTTATACAGTGACTTCAGAAGTATTCAGACCACTTTTCCTAGTTATACAGTGGGGAAAGTATTCAGACCACTTATTCCTAGTTATACAGTGTCTTCAGAAAGATTCAGACCACTTTATCCTAGTTATACAGTGTCTTCAGAAAGTATTCAGACCACTTTATTCTAGTTATACAGGACTTCAGAAAGTATTCAGACCACTTTATTCCTAGTATACAGTGTCTTGGGAAAGTATTCAGACCACTTTATTCCTAGTTATACAGTGCCTCAGAAAGTATTCAGACCACTTTATTCCTAGTTATACAGTGTCTTCAGAAAGTATTCAGACCACTTATTCCTAGTTATACAGTGTCTTCAGAAAGTATTCAGACCACTTATTCCTAGTTATACAGTGCCTTCAGAAAGTATTCAGACCACTTTATTCCTAGTTATACAGTGTCTTCAGAAAGATTCAGCCAGCCACACTTTATTCCTAGTTATACAGTGTCTTGGGAAAGTATTCAGACCACTTTATTCCTAGTTATACAGTGCTTCAGAAGTATTCAGACCACTTTATTCCTAGTTATACAGTGCCTTCAGAAAGTATTCAGACCACTTTATTCCTAGTTATACAGTGTCTTCAGAAAGTATTCAGACCACTTTATCCTAGTTATACAGTGTCTTGGGAAAGTATTCAGACCACTTTATTCTAGTTATACAGTGCCTTCAGAAAGTATTCAGACCACTTATTCCTAGTTATACAGTGCCTTCAGAAAGTATTCAGACCACTTTATTCCTAGTTATACAGTGCCTCAGAAAGTATTCAGACCACTTTATTCCTAGGTATACAGTGCCTTCAGAAAGTATTCAGACCACTTTATTCCTAGTTATACAGTTGGGGAAAGTATTCAGACCACTTTATTCCTAGTTATACAGTGCCTTCAGAAGTATTCAGACCACTTATTCCTAGTTATACAGTGACTTCAGAAAGTATTCAGACCACTTTATCCTAGTTATACAGTGGGAAAGTATTCAGACCACTTTATTCCTAGTTATACAGTGTTTCAGAAAGTATTCAGACCACTTATTCCTAGTTATACAGTGTCTTGGGAAAGTATTCAGACACATTATTCCTAGTTATACAGTGTTTCAGAAAGTATTCAGACCACTTTAATCCTAGTTATACAGTGTCTTGGGAAAGTATTCAGACCACTTTATTCCTAGTTATACAGTGCCTTCAGAAAGTATTCAGACCACTTATTCCTAGTTATACAGTGTCTTCGAAAGTATTCAGACACTTTATTCCTAGTTATACAGTGTCTTCCGAAAGTATTCAGACCACTTTATCCTAGTTATACAGTGTCTTGGGAAAGTATTCAGACCACTTTATTCATAGTTATACAGTGCATTCAGAAAGTATTCAGACCACTTTATTCCTAGTTATACAGTGTCTTCAGAAAGTATTCAGACCACTATTCCTAGTTATACGTGCCTTCAGAAAGTATTCAGACCACTTTATTCCTAGTTATACAGTGCCTTCAGAAAGTATTCAGACCACTTTATTCCTAGTTATACAGTGTTTCAGAAAGTATTCAGACCACTTTATTCCTAGTTATACAGTGTCTTCAGAAAGTATTCAGACCACTTTATTCCTAGTTATACAGTGTTGGAAAGTATTCAGACCACTTTATTCCTAGTTATACAGTGTCTTCAGAAAGTATTCAGACCACTTTATTCCTAGTTATACAGTGCCTTCAGAAAGTATTCAGACCACTTTATTCCTAGTTATACAGTGGGAAAAGTATCAGACCACTTTATTCTAGTTATACAGTGTCTTCAGAAAGTATTCAGACCAACTTATTCCTAGTTATACAGTGTCTTGGGAAAGTATTCAGACACTTTATTCCTAGTTATACAGTGTCTTCAGAAAGTATTCAGACCACTTATTCCTAGTTATAGAGTGTCTGGAAAGTATTCAGACCACTTTATTCCTAGTTATACAGTGCATCAGAAGTATTCAGACCACATTTTTCCTAGTTATACAGTTCTTCAGAAAGTATTCAGACCACTTATTCTAGTTATACAGTGCCTTCAGAAAGTATTCAGACCACTTTATTCCTAGTTATACAGTGACTTCAGAAAGTATTCAGACCACTTTATTCCTAGTTATACAGTGGGAAAGTATTCAGACCACTTTATTCCTAGTTATACAGTGTCTCAGAAAGTATTCAGACCACTTTATTCCTAGTTATACAGTGTCTTCAGAAAGTATTCAGACCACTTTATTCCTAGTTATACAGTGTTCAGAAAGTATTCAGACCACTTTATTCCTAGTTATACAGTGTCTTGGGAAAGTATTCAGACCACTTTATTCTAGTTATACAGTGCCTTCAGAAAGTATTCAGACCACTTTATTCCTAGTTATACAGTGCTAGAAAGTATTCAGACCACTTTATTCCTAGTTATACAGTGTTCGAAAGATTCAGACCACTTATTCCTAGTGATTACAGTGGGAAAGTATTCAGACCACTTTATTCCTAGTTATACAGTGCCTTCAGAAGTATTCAGACCACTTTATTCCTAGTTATACAGTGTCTTCAGAAAGTATTCAGACCACTGTATTCCTAGTTATACAGTGTCTTCAGAATGTATTCAAGCACTTATCCTAGTTATACAGTGTCCTTCGGAAAGTATTCAGACCACATTATTCCTAGTTATACAGTGCATTCAGAAGTATTCAGACCACATTATTCCTAGTTATACAGTGTCTTCAGCAAGTATTCAGACCACGTTTAATCCTAGTTATCATAGGGAAAGTATTCAGACCACTTTATTACTAGTTATACAGTGCCTTCAGAAAGTATTCAGACCACTTTATTCCTAGTTTATACAGTGACTTCAGAAAGTATTCAGACCACTTTATTCCTAGTTATACAGTGGGAAAGTATTCAGACCACTTTATTCCTAGTTATACAGTGCTTCAGAAAGTATTCAGACCACTTTATTCCTAGTTATACAGTGCTTCAGAAAGTATTCAGACCACTTTATTCCTAGTTATACAGTGTCTTCAGAAAGTATTCAGACCACTTTATTCCTAGTTATACAGTGTCTTGGGAAAGTATTCAGACCACTTTATTCCTAGTTATACAGTGCCTTCAGAAAGTATTCAGACCACTTTATTCCTAGTTATACAGTGTCTTCAGAAAGTATTCAGACCACTTTATTCCTAGTTATACAGTGGGAAAGTATTCAGACCACTTTATTCCTAGTTATACAGTGCCTTCAGAAAGTATTCAGACCACTTTATTCCTAGTTATACAGTGACTTCAGAAAGTATTCAGACCACTTTATTCCTAGTTATACAGTGGGAAAGTATTCAGACCACTTTATTCCTAGTTATACAGTGTTTCAGAAAGTATTCAGACCACTTTATTCCTAGTTATACAGTGTCTTGGGAAAGTATTCAGACCACTTTATTCCTAGTTATACAGTGTCTTCAGAAAGTATTCAGACCACTTTAATCCTAGTTATACAGTGTCTTGGAAAGTATTCAGACCACTTTATTCCTAGTTATACAGTGCTTCAGAAAGTATTCAGACCACATTATTCCTAGTTATACAGTGTCTTCAGAAAGTATTCAGACCACTTTATTCCTAGTTATACAGTGGGAAAGTATTCAGACCACTTTATTCCTAGTTATACAGTGCCTTCAGAAAGTATTCAGACCACCTTTATTCCTAGTTATACAGTGACTTCAGAAAGTATTCAGACCACTTTATTCCTAGTTATACAGTGGGAAAGTATTCAGACCACTTATTCCTAGTTATACAGGTGGGAAAGGTATTCAAGACCTACTTTATTCCTAGTTATACAGTGCCTTCAGAAAGTATTCAGACCACTTTATTCCTAGTTATAACAGTGACTTCAGAAAGTATTCAGACCCACTTTATTCCTAGTTATACAGTGGCGAAAGTATTCAGACCACTTTATTCCTAGTTATACAGTGCCTTCAGAAAGTTTCAGACCCTCCATATTCTAGTACACAGTGCTTGGGACGGTACAGACCACTTTATTCCTAGTTATACAGTGCCTTCAGAAAGTATTCAGACCACTTTATTCTAGTTATACAGTGACTTCAGAAAGTATTCAAGACCCACTTTATTCCTAGCTATACAGTGTCTTTTGAAAGTATTCAGACCACTTTATTCCTAGTTATACAGTGCTTCAGAAAGTATTCAAACCACTTTTATTCCTAGTTATAGTGCTTGTGAAAGTATTCAGACACTTTATTCCTAGTTATACAGTGTCTTGGAAAGTATTCAGACCACTTTATTCCAGTTATACAGTGCCTTCAGAAAGTATTCAGACCACTTTATTCTAGTTATACAGTGCTTCAGAAAGTATTCAGACCATTTATTCCTAGTTGATACAGTGTCTTGGAAAAGTTTCAGACCACTTTATTCCTAGTTATACAGTGCCTTGGGAACGTATTCAGACCACTTATTCCTAGTTATACAGTTCCTTCAGAAAGTATTCAGACCACATTATTCCTAGTTATACAGTGTCTTCAGAAAGTATTCAGACCAACTTTATCCTAGTTATACAGTGGAAAGTATTCAGACCACTTTATTCCTAGTTATACAGTGCCTTCAGAAAGTATTCAGACCACTTTATTCCTAATTATTACAGTGACTTCAGAAAGTATTCAGACCACTCTCTTCCTAGTTTATACAGTGGGAAAGTATTCAGACAACTTTTATTCCTAGTTATACAGTGCCTTCAGAAAGTATTCAGACCACTTTATTCCTAGTTACACAGTGCCTTGGGAACGTATTCAGACCACTTTATTCCTAGTTATACAGTGCCTTCAGAAAGTATTCAGACCACTTATTCCTAGTTAGAGAGTGTCTTGGGAAAGTATTCAGACCACATTATTCCTAGTTATCAGTGCATTCAGAAAGTATTCAGACCACATTATTCCTAGTTATACAGTGTCTTCAGAAAGTATTCAGACCACTTTATTCCTAGTTATACAGTGGGAAAGTATTCAGACCACTTTTTCCTAGTTATACAGTGCCTTCAGAAAGTATTCAGACCACTTTATTCCTAGTTATACAGTGACTTCAGAAAGTATTCAGACCACTCTATTCCTAGTTATACAGTGGGAAAGTATTCAGACCACTTTATTCCTAGTTATACAGTGTCTTCAGAAAGTATTCAGACCACGTTAATCCTAGTTATACAGTGTCTTGGGAAAGTATTCAGACCACATTATTCCTAGTTATACAGTGTCTTCAGAAAGTATTCAGACCACTTTATTCCTAGTTATACAGTGGGAAAGTATTCAGACCACTTTATTCCTAATTATACAGTGTCTTCAGAAAGTATTCAGACCACTTTATTCCTAGTTATACAGTGCCTTCAGAAAGTATTCAGACCACTTTATTCCTAGTTATACAGTGACTTCAGAAAGTATTCAGACCACTTTATTCCTAGGTATACAGTGGGAAAGTATTCAGACCACTTTATTCCTAGTTATACAGTGCCTTCAGAAAGTATTCAGACCACTTTATTCCTAGTTATACAGTGACTTCAGAAAGTATTCAGACCACTTTATTCCTAGTTATACAGTGTCTTGGGAAAGTATTCAGACCACTTTATTCCTAGTTATACAGTGCCTTGGGAACGTATTCAGACCACTTTATTCCTAGTTATACAGTTCCTTCAGAAAGTATTCAGACCACATTATTCCTAGTTATACAGTGTCTTCAGAAAGTATTCAGACCACTTTATCCTAGTTATACAGTGGGAAAGTATTCAGACCACTTTATTCCTAGTTATACAGTGCCTTCAGAAAGTATTCAGACCACTTTATTCCTAATTATACAGTGACTTCAGAAAGTATTCAGACCACTCTTTTCCTAGTTATACAGTGGGAAAGTATTCAGACAACTTTATTCCTAGTTATACAGTGCCTTCAGAAAGTATTCAGACCACTTTATTCCTAGTTACACAGTGCCTTGGGAACGTATTCAGACCACTTTATTCCTAGTTATACAGTGCCTTCAGAAAGTATTCAGACCACTTTATTCCTAGTTAGAGAGTGTCTTGGGAAAGTATTCAGACCACATTATTCCTAGTTATACAGTGCATTCAGAAGTATTCAGACCACATTATTCCTAGTTATACAGTGTCTTCAGAAAGTATTCAGACCACTTTATTCCTAGTTATACAGTGGGAAAGTATTCAGACCACTTTTTTCCTAGTTATACAGTGCCTTCAGAAAGTATTCAGACCACTTTATTCCTAGTTATACAGTGACTTCAGAAAGTATTCAGACCACTCTATTCCTAGTTATACAGTGGGAAAGTATTCAGACCACTTTATTCCTAGTTATACAGTGTCTTCAGAAAGTATTCAGACCACGTTAATCCTAGTTATACAGTGTCTTGGGAAAGTATTCAGACCACATTATTCCTAGTTATACAGTGTCTTCAGAAAGTATTCAGACCACTTTATTCCTAGTTATACAGTGGGAAAGTATTCAGACCACTTTATTCCTAGTTATACAGTGCCTTCAGAAAGTATTCAGACCACTTTATTCCTAGTTATACAGTGACTTCAGAAAGTATTCAGACCACTCTATTCCTAGTTATACAGTGGGAAAGTATTCAGACCACTTTATTCCTAGTTATACAGTGTCTTCAGAAAGTATTCAGACCACGTTAATCCTAGTTATACAGTGTCTTGGGAAAGTATTCAGACCACATTATTCCTAGTTATACAGTGTCTTCAGAAAGTATTCAGACCACTTTAATCCTAGTTATAGAGTGTCTTGGAAAGTATTCAGACCACATTATTCCTAGTTATACAGTGCATTCAGAAAGTATTCAGACCACATTATTCCTAGTTATACAGTGTCTTCAGAAAGTATTCAGACCACTTTATTCCTAGTTATACAGTGGGAAAGTATTCAGACCACTTTATTCCTAGTTATACAGTGCCTTCAGAAAGTATTCAGACCACTTTATTCCTAGTTATACAGTGACTTCAGAAAGTATTCAGACCACTCTATTCCTAGTTATACAGTGGGAAAGTATTCAGACCACATTATTCCTAGTTATACAGTGTCTTCAGAAAGTAATCAGACCTCTTTATTCCTAGTTATACAGTGCCTTCAGAATGTATTCAGACCACTTTATTCCTAGTTATACAGTGCCTTCAGAAAGTATTCAGACCACTTTATTCCTAGTTATACAGTGTCTTGGGAAAGTATTCAGACCACTTTATTCCTAGTTATACAGTGCCTTGGGAACGTATTCAGACCACTTTATTTCTAGTTATACAGTGTCTTCAGAAAGTATTCAGACCACTTTATTCCTAGTTATACAGTGGGAAAGTATTCAGACCACTTTATTCCTAATTATACAGTGTCTTCAGAAAGTATTCAGACCACTTTATTCCTAGTTATACAGTGCCTTCAGAAAGTATTCAGACCACTTTATTCCTAGTTATACAGTGACTTCAGAAAGTATTCAGACCACTTTATTCCTAGTTATACAGTGGGAAAGTATTCAGACCACTTTATTCCTAGTTATACAGTGCCTTCAGAAAGTATTCAGACCACTTTATTCCTAGTTATACAGTGACTTCAGAAAGTATTCAGACCACTTTATTCCTAGTTATACAGTGGGAAAGTATTCAGACCACTTTATTCCTAGTTACACAGTGCCTTGGGAACGTACAGACCACTTTATTCCTAGTTATACAGTGCCTTCAGAAAGTATTCAGACCACTTTATTCCTAGTTATACAGTGACTTCAGAAAGTATTCAGACCACTTTATTCCTAGTTATACAGTGTCTTGGGAAAGTATTCAGACCACTTTATTCCTAGTTATACAGTGCCTTCAGAAAGTATTCAGACCACTTTATTCCTAGTTATACAGTGCCTTCAGAAAGTATTCAGACCACTTTATTCCTAATTATACAGTGACTTCAGAAAGTATTCAGACCACTCTATTCCTAGTTATACAGTGGGAAAGTATTCAGACCACTTTATTCCTAGTTATACAGTGCCTTCAGAAAGTATTCAGACCACTTTATTCCTAGTTACACAGTGCCTTGGGAACGTATTCAGACCACTTTATTCCTAGTTATACAGTGCCTTCAGAAAGTATTCAGACCACTTTATTCCTAGTTATACAGTGACTTGTGAAAGTATTCAGACCACTTTATTCCTAGTTATACAGTGCCTTCAGAAAGTATTCAGAGCACTTTATTCCTAGTTTTACAGTGCCTTCAGAAAGTATTCAGACCACTTTATTCCTAGTTATACAGTGTCTTCAGAAAGTATTCAGACCACTTTATTCCTAGTTATACAGTGTCTTCAGAAAGTATTCAGACCACTTTATTCCTAGTTATACAGTGGGAAAGTATTTAGACCACTTTATTCCTAGTTATACAGTGACTTCAGAAAGTATTCAGACCACTCTTTTCCTAGTTATACAGTGGGAAAGTATTCAGACAACTTTATTCCTAGTTATACAGTGCCTTCAGAAAGTATTCAGACCACTTTATTCCTAGTTACACAGTGCCTTGGGAACGTATTCAGACCACTTTATTCCTAGTTATACAGTGCCTTCAGAAAGTATTCAGACCACTTTATTCCTAGTTATACAGTGACTTGTGAAAGTATTCAGAGCACTTTATTCCTAGTTATACAGTGACTTCAGAAAGTATTCAAACCACTTTATTCCTAGTTATACAGTGTCTTGTGAAAGTATTCAGACCACATTATTCCTAGTTATACAGTGTCTTCAGAAAGTATTCAGACCACTTTAATCCTAGTTATAGAGTGTCTTGGGAAAGTATTCAGACCACATTATTCCTAGTTATACAGTGCATTCAGAAAGTATTCAGACCACATTATTCCTAGTTATACAGTGTCTTCAGAAAGTATTCAGACCACTTTATTCCTAGTTATACAGTGACTTCAGAAAGTATTCAGACCACTCTATTCCTAGTTATACCGTGGGAAAGTATTCAGACCACTTTATTCCTAGTTATACAGTGCCTTCAGAAAGTATTCAGACCACTTTATTCCTAGTTACACAGTGCCTTGGGAACGTAGTCAGACCACTTTATTCCTAGTTATACAGTGCCTTCAGAAAGTATTCAGACCACTTTATTCCTAGTTATACAGTGACTTGTGAAAGTATTCAGAGCACCTTATTCCTAGTTATACAGTGACTTCAGAAAGTATTCAAACCACTTTATTCCTAGTTATACAGTGTCTTGTGAAAGTATTCAGACCACTTTATTCCTAGTTATACAGTGTCTTGGGAAAGTATTCAGACCACTTTATTCCTAGTTATACAGTGCCTTCAGAAAGTATTCAGACCACTTTATTCCTAGTTATACAGTGTCTTCAGAAAGTATTCAGACCACTTTATTCCTAGTTATACAGTGCCTTCAGAAAGTATTCAGAGCACTTTATTCCTAGTTTTACAGTGCCTTCAGAAAGTATTCAGACCACTTTATTCCTAGTTATACAGTGTCTTCAGAAAGTATTCAGACCACTTTATTCCTAGTTATACAGTGACTTCAGAAAGTATTCAGACCACTTTATTCCTAGTTATACAGTGGGAAAGTATTCAGACCACTTTATTCCTAGTTATACAGTGCCTTCAGAAAGTATTCAGACCACTTTATTCCTAGTTATACAGTGACTTCAGAAAGTATTCAGACCACTCTATTCCTAGTTATACAGTGGGAAAGTATTCAGACCACATTATTCCTAGTTATACAGTGTCTTCAGAAAGTAATCAGACCTCTTTATTCCTAGTTATACAGTGCCTTCAGAATGTATTCAGACCACTTTATTCCTAGTTATACAGTGCCTTCAGAAAGTATTCAGACCACTTTATTCCTAGTTATACAGTGTCTTGGGAAAGTATTCAGACCACTTTATTCCTAGTTATACAGTGCCTTGGGAACGTATTCAGACCACTTTATTTCTAGTTATACAGTGTCTTCAGAAAGTATTCAGACCACTTTATTCCTAGTTATACAGTGGGAAAGTATTCAGACCACTTTATTCCTAATTATACAGTGTCTTCAGAAAGTATTCAGACCACTTTATTCCTAGTTATACAGTGCCTTCAGAAAGTATTCAGACCACTTTATTCCTAGTTATACAGTGACTTCAGAAAGTATTCAGACCACTTTATTCCTAGTTATACAGTGGGAAAGTATTCAGACCACTTTATTCCTAGTTATACAGTGCCTTCAGAAAGTATTCAGACCACTTTATTCCTAGTTATACAGTGACTTCAGAAAGTATTCAGACCACTTTATTCCTAGTTATACAGTGGGAAAGTATTCAGACCACTTTATTCCTAGTTACACAGTGCCTTGGGAACGTACAGACCACTTTATTCCTAGTTATACAGTGCCTTCAGAAAGTATTCAGACCACTTTATTCCTAGTTATACAGTGACTTCAGAAAGTATTCAGACCACTTTATTCCTAGTTATACAGTGTCTTGGGAAAGTATTCAGACCACTTTATTCCTAGTTATACAGTGCCTTCAGAAAGTATTCAGACCACTTTATTCCTAGTTATACAGTGCCTTCAGAAAGTATTCAGACCACTTTATTCCTAATTATACAGTGACTTCAGAAAGTATTCAGACCACTCTATTCCTAGTTATACAGTGGGAAAGTATTCAGACCACTTTATTCCTAGTTATACAGTGCCTTCAGAAAGTATTCAGACCACTTTATTCCTAGTTACACAGTGCCTTGGGAACGTATTCAGACCACTTTATTCCTAGTTATACAGTGCCTTCAGAAAGTATTCAGACCACTTTATTCCTAGTTATACAGTGACTTGTGAAAGTATTCAGACCACTTTATTCCTAGTTATACAGTGCCTTCAGAAAGTATTCAGAGCACTTTATTCCTAGTTTTACAGTGCCTTCAGAAAGTATTCAGACCACTTTATTCCTAGTTATACAGTGTCTTCAGAAAGTATTCAGACCACTTTATTCCTAGTTATACAGTGTCTTCAGAAAGTATTCAGACCACTTTATTCCTAGTTATACAGTGGGAAAGTATTTAGACCACTTTATTCCTAGTTATACAGTGACTTCAGAAAGTATTCAGACCACTCTTTTCCTAGTTATACAGTGGGAAAGTATTCAGACAACTTTATTCCTAGTTATACAGTGCCTTCAGAAAGTATTCAGACCACTTTATTCCTAGTTACACAGTGCCTTGGGAACGTATTCAGACCACTTTATTCCTAGTTATACAGTGCCTTCAGAAAGTATTCAGACCACTTTATTCCTAGTTATACAGTGACTTGTGAAAGTATTCAGAGCACTTTATTCCTAGTTATACAGTGACTTCAGAAAGTATTCAAACCACTTTATTCCTAGTTATACAGTGTCTTGTGAAAGTATTCAGACCACATTATTCCTAGTTATACAGTGTCTTCAGAAAGTATTCAGACCACTTTAATCCTAGTTATAGAGTGTCTTGGGAAAGTATTCAGACCACATTATTCCTAGTTATACAGTGCATTCAGAAAGTATTCAGACCACATTATTCCTAGTTATACAGTGTCTTCAGAAAGTATTCAGACCACTTTATTCCTAGTTATACAGTGACTTCAGAAAGTATTCAGACCACTCTATTCCTAGTTATACCGTGGGAAAGTATTCAGACCACTTTATTCCTAGTTATACAGTGCCTTCAGAAAGTATTCAGACCACTTTATTCCTAGTTACACAGTGCCTTGGGAACGTAGTCAGACCACTTTATTCCTAGTTATACAGTGCCTTCAGAAAGTATTCAGACCACTTTATTCCTAGTTATACAGTGACTTGTGAAAGTATTCAGAGCACCTTATTCCTAGTTATACAGTGACTTCAGAAAGTATTCAAACCACTTTATTCCTAGTTATACAGTGTCTTGTGAAAGTATTCAGACCACTTTATTCCTAGTTATACAGTGTCTTGGGAAAGTATTCAGACCACTTTATTCCTAGTTATACAGTGCCTTCAGAAAGTATTCAGACCACTTTATTCCTAGTTATACAGTGTCTTCAGAAAGTATTCAGACCACTTTATTCCTAGTTATACAGTGCCTTCAGAAAGTATTCAGAGCACTTTATTCCTAGTTTTACAGTGCCTTCAGAAAGTATTCAGACCACTTTATTCCTAGTTATACAGTGTCTTCAGAAAGTATTCAGACCACTTTATTCCTAGTTATACAGTGACTTCAGAAAGTATTCAGACCACTTTATTCCTAGTTATACAGTGGGAAAGTATTCAGACCACTTTATTCCTAGTTATACAGTGCCTTCAGAAAGTATTCAGACCACTTTATTCCTAGTTATACAGTGACTTCAGAAAGTATTCAGACCACTCTATTCCTAGTTATACAGTGGGAAAGTATTCAGACCACTTTATTCCTAGTTATACAGTGTCTTCAGAAAGTATTCAGACCACGTTAATCCTAGTTATACAGTGTCTTGGGAAAGTATTCAGCCCACATTATTCCTAGTTATACAGTGTCTTCAGAAAGTATTCAGACCACTTTAATCCTAGTTATAGAGTGTCTTGGGAAAGTATTCAGACCACATTATTCCTAGTTATACAGTGCATTCAGAAAGTATTCAGACCACATTATTCCTAGTTATACAGTGTCTTCAGAAAGTATTCAGACCACTTTATTCCTAGTTATACAGTGACTTCAGAAAGTATTCAGACCACTCTATTCCTAGTTATACAGTGGGAAAGTATTCAGACCACTTTATTCCTAGTTATACAGTGTTTTCAGAAAGTATTCAGACCACGTTAATCCTAGTTATACAGTGTCTTGGGAAAGTATTCAGACCACATTATTCCTAGTTATACAGTGTCTTCAGAAAGTATTCAGACCACTTTAATCCTAGTTATAGAGTGTCTTGGGAAAGTATTCAGACCACATTATTCCTAGTTATACAGTGCATTCAGAAAGTATTCAGACCACATTATTCCTAGTTATACAGTGTCTTCAGAAAGTATTCAAACCACTTTATTCCTAGTTATACAGTGTCTTGTGAAAGTATTCAGACCACTTTATTCCTAGTTATACAGTGTCTTGGGAAAGTATTCAGACCACTTTATTCCTAGTTATACAGTGCCTTCAGAAAGTATTCAGACCACTTTATTCCTAGTTATACAGTGTCTTCAGAAAGTATTCAGACCACTTTATTCCTAGTTATACAGTGCCTTCAGAAAGTATTCAGAGCACTTTATTCCTAGTTTTACAGTGCCTTCAGAAAGTATTCAGACCACTTTATTCCTAGTTATACAGTGTCTTCAGAAAGTATTCAGACCACTTTATTCCTAGTTATACAGTGTCTTCAGAAAGTATTCAGACCACTTTATTCCTAGTTATACAGTTGGAAAGTATTCAGACCACTTTATTCCTAGTTATACATTGCCTTCAGAAAGTATTCAGACCACTTTATTCCTAGTTATACAGTGACTTCAGAAAGTATTCAGACCACTCTATTCCTAGTTATACAGTGGGAAAGTATTCAGACCACTTTATTCCTAGTTATACAGTGTCTTCAGAAAGTATTCAGACCACGTTAATCCTAGTTATACAGTGTCTTGGGAAAGTATTCAGCCCACATTATTCCTAGTTATACAGTGTCTTCAGAAAGTATTCAGACCACTTTAATCCTAGTTAGAGAGTGTCTTGGGAAAGTATTCAGACCACATTATTCCTAGTTATACAGTGCATTCAGAAAGTATTCAGACCACATTATTCCTAGTTATACAGTGTCTTCAGAAAGTATTCAGACCACTTTATTCCTAGTTATACAGTGGGAAAGTATTCAGACCACTTTATTCCTAGTTATACAGTGCCTTCAGAAAGTATTCAGACCACTTTATTCCTAGTTATACAGTGACTTCAGAAAGTATTCAGACCACTCTATTCCTAGTTATACAGTGGGAAAGTATTCAGACCACTTTATTCCTAGTTATACAGTGTTTTCAGAAAGTATTCAGACCACTTTATTCCTAGTTATACAGTGTCTTGGGAAAGTATTCAGACCACTTTATTCCTAGTTATACAGTGCCTTGGGAACGTATTCAGACCACTTTATTCCTAGTTATACAGTTCCTTCAGAAAGTATTCAGACCACATTATTCCTAGTTATACAGTGTCTTCAGAAAGTATTCAGACCACTTTATCCTAGTTATACAGTGGGAAAGTATTCAGACCACTTTATTCCTAGTTATACAGTGCCTTCAGAAAGTATTCAGACCACTTTATTCCTAATTATACAGTGACTTCAGAAAGTATTCAGACCACTCTTTTCCTAGTTATACAGTGGGAAAGTATTCAGACAACTTTATTCCTAGTTATACAGTGCCTTCAGAAAGTATTCAGACCACTTTATTCCTAGTTACACAGTGCCTTGGGAACGTATTCAGACCACTTTATTCCTAGTTATACAGTGCCTTCAGAAAGTATTCAGACCACTTTATTCCTAGTTATACAGTGACTTGTGAAAGTATTCAGAGCACTTTATTCCTAGTTATACAGTGTCTTCAGAAAGTATTCAGACCACTTTAATCCTAGTTAGAGAGTGTCTTGGGAAAGTATTCAGACCACATTATTCCTAGTTATACAGTGCATTCAGAAAGTATTCAGACCACATTATTCCTAGTTATACAGTGTCTTCAGAAAGTATTCAGACCACTTTATTCCTAGTTATACAGTGGGAAAGTATTCAGACCACTTTATTCCTAGTTATACAGTGCCTTCAGAAAGTATTCAGACCACTTTATTCCTAGTTATACAGTGACTTCAGAAAGTATTCAGACCACTCTATTCCTAGTTATACAGTGGGAAAGTATTCAGACCACTTTATTCCTAGTTATACAGTGTCTTCAGAAAGTATTCAGACCACGTTAATCCTAGTTATACAGTGTCTTGGGAAAGTATTCAGACCACATTATTCCTAGTTATACAGTGTCTTCAGAAAGTATTCAGACCACTTTAATCCTAGTTATAGAGTGTCTTGGGAAAGTATTCAGACCACATTATTCCTAGTTATACAGTGCATTCAGAAAGTATTCAGACCACATTATTCCTAGTTATACAGTGTCTTCAGAAAGTAATCAGACCTCTTTATTCCTAGTTATACAGTGCCTTCAGAATGTATTCAGACCACTTTATTCCTAGTTATACAGTGCCTTCAGAAAGTATTCAGACCACTTTATTCCTAGTTATACAGTGTCTTGGGAAAGTATTCAGAGCACTTTATTCCTAGTTATACAGTGCCTTGGGAACGTATTCAGACCACTTTATTTCTAGTTATACAGTGTCTTCAGAAAGTATTCAGACCACTTTATTCCTAGTTATACAGTGGGAAAGTATTCAGACCACTTTATTCCTAATTATACAGTGTCTTCAGAAAGTATTCAGACCACTTTATTCCTAGTTATACAGTGCCTTCAGAAAGTATTCCGACCACTTTATTCCTAGTTATACAGTGACTTCAGAAAGTATTCAGACCACTTTATTCCTAGTTATACAGTGGGAAAGTATTCAGACCACTTTATTCCTAGTTATACAGTGCCTTCAGAAAGTATTCAGACCACTTTATTCCTAGTTATACAGTGACTTCAGAAAGTATTCAGACCACTTTATTCCTAGTTATACAGTGGGAAAGTATTCAGACCACTTTATTCCTAGTTACACAGTGCCTTGGGAACGTACAGACCACTTTATTCCTAGTTATACAGTGCCTTCAGAAAGTATTCAGACCACTTTATTCCTAGTTATACAGTGACTTCAGAAAGTATTCAGACCACTTTATTCCTAGTTATACAGTGTCTTGGGAAAGTATTCAGACCACTTTATTCCTAGTTATACAGTGCCTTCAGAAAGTATTCAGACCACTTTATTCCTAGTTATACAGTGTCTTCAGAAAGTATTCAGACCACTTTATTCCTAGTTATACAGTTCCTTCAGAAAGTATTCAGACCACATTATTCCTAGTTATACAGTGTCTTCAGAAAGTATTCAGACCACTTTATCCTAGTTATACAGTGGGAAAGTATTCAGACCACTTTATTCCTAGTTATACAGTGCCTTCAGAAAGTATTCAGACCACTTTATTCCTAGTTATACAGTGACTGGTGAAAGTATTCAGACCACTTTATTCCTAGTTATACAGTGCCTTCAGAAAGTATTCAGAGCACTTTATTCCTAGTTTTACAGTGCCTTCAGAAAGTATTCAGACCACTTTATTCCTAGTTATACAGTGTCTTCAGAAAGTATTCAGACCACTTTATTCCTAGTTATACAGTGTCTTCAGAAAGTATTCAGACCACTTTATTCCTAGTTATACAGTGGGAAAGTATTCAGACCACTTTATTCCTAGTTATACAGTGACTTCAGAAAGTATTCAGACCACTCTTTTCCTAGTTATACAGTGGGAAAGTATTCAGACAACTTTATTCCTAGTTATACAGTGCCTTCAGAAAGTATTCAGACCACTTTATTCCTAGTTACACAGTGCCTTGGGAACGTATTCAGACCACTTTATTCCTAGTTATACAGTGCCTTCAGAAAGTATTCAGACCACTTTATTCCTAGTTATACAGTGACTTGTGAAAGTATTCAGAGCACTTTATTCCTAGTTATACAGTGACTTCAGAAAGTATTCAAACCACTTTATTCCTAGTTATACAGTGTCTTGTGAAAGTATTCAGACCACATTATTCCTAGTTATACAGTGTCTTCAGAAAGTATTCAGACCACTTTAATCCTAGTTAGAGAGTGTCTTGGGAAAGTATTCAGACCACATTATTCCTAGTTATACAGTGCATTCAGAAAGTATTCAGACCACATTATTCCTAGTTATACAGTGTCTTCAGAAAGTATTCAGACCACTTTATTCCTAGTTATACAGTGGGAAAGTATTCAGACCACTTTATTCCTAGTTATACAGTGCCTTCAGAAAGTATTCAGACCACTTTATTCCTAGTTATACAGTGACTTCAGAAAGTATTCAGACCACTCTATTCCTAGTTATACAGTGGGAAAGTATTCAGACCACTCTATTCCTAGTTATACAGTGTCTTCAGAAAGTATTCAGACCACGTTAATCCTAGTTATACAGTGTCTTGGGAAAGTATTCAGACCACTTTATTCCTAGTTATACAGTGGGAAAGTATTCAGACCACTTTATTCCTAATTATACAGTGTCTTCAGAAAGTATTCAGACCACTTTATTCCTAGTTATACAGTGCCTTCAGAAAGTATTCAGACCACTTTATTCCTAGTTATACAGTGACTTCAGAAAGTATTCAGACCACTTTATTCCTAGTTATACAGTGGGAAAGTATTCAGACCACTTTATTCCTAGTTATACAGTGCCTTCAGAAAGTATTCAGACCACTTTATTCCTAGTTATACAGTGACTTCAGAAAGTATTCAGACCACTTTATTCCTAGTTATACAGTGGGAAAGTATTCAGACCACTTTATTCCTAGTTACACAGTGCCTTGGGAACGTACAGACCACTTTATTCCTAGTTATACAGTGCCTTCAGAAAGTATTCAGACCACTTTATTCCTAGTTATACAGTGACTTCAGAAAGTATTCAGACCACTTTATTCCTAGTTATACAGTGTCTTGGGAAAGTATTCAGACCACTTTATTCCTAGTTATACAGTGCCTTCAGAAAGTATTCAGACCACTTTATTCCTAGTTATACAGTGTCTTCAGAAAGTATTCAGACCACTTTATTCCTAGTTATACAGTTCCTTCAGAAAGTATTCAGACCACATTATTCCTAGTTATACAGTGTCTTCAGAAAGTATTCAGACCACTTTATCCTAGTTATACAGTGGGAAAGTATTCAGACCACTTTATTCCTAGTTATACAGTGCCTTCAGAAAGTATTCAGACCACTTTATTCCTAATTATACAGTGACTTCAGAAAGTATTCAGACCACTCTATTCCTAGTTATACAGTGGGAAAGTATTCAGACCACTTTATTCCTAGTTATACAGTGCCTTCAGAAAGTATTCAGACCACTTTATTCCTAGTTACACAGTGCCTTGGGAACGTATTCAGACCACTTTATTCCTAGTTATACAGTGCCTTCAGAAAGTATTCAGACCACTTTATTCCTAGTTATACAGTGACTTGTGAAAGTATTCAGACCACTTTATTCCTAGTTATACAGTGCCTTCAGAAAGTATTCAGAGCACTTTATTCCTAGTTTTACAGTGCCTTCAGAAAGTATTCAGACCACTTTATTCCTAGTTATACAGTGTCTTCAGAAAGTATTCAGACCACTTTATTCCTAGTTATACAGTGTCTTCAGAAAGTATTCAGACCACTTTATTCCTAGTTATACAGTGGGAAAGTATTCAGACCACTTTATTCCTAGTTATACAGTGACTTCAGAAAGTATTCAGACCACTCTTTTCCTAGTTATACAGTGGGAAAGTATTCAGACAACTTTATTCCTAGTTATACACTGCCTTCAGAAAGTATTCAGACCACTTTATTCCTAGTTACACAGTGCCTTGGGAACGTATTCAGACCACTTTATTCCTAGTTATACAGTGCCTTCAGAAAGTATTCAGACCACTTTATTCCTAGTTATACAGTGACTTGTGAAAGTATTCAGAGCACTTTATTCCTAGTTATACAGTGACTTCAGAAAGTATTCAAACCACTTTATTCCTAGTTATACAGTGTCTTGTGAAAGTATTCAGACCACATTATTCCTAGTTATACAGTGTCTTCAGAAAGTATTCAGACCACTTTAATCCTAGTTAGAGAGTGTCTTGGGAAAGTATTCAGACCACATTATTCCTAGTTATACAGTGCATTCAGAAAGTATTCAGACCACATTATTCCTAGTTATACAGTGTCTTCAGAAAGTATTCAGACCACTTTATTCCTAGTTATACAGTGGGAAAGTATTCAGACCACTTTATTCCTAGTTATACAGTGCCTTCAGAAAGTATTCAGACCACTTTATTCCTAGTTATACAGTGACTTCAGAAAGTATTCAGACCACTCTATTCCTAGTTATACAGTGGGAAAGTATTCAGACCACTTTATTCCTAGTTATACAGTGTCTTCAGAAAGTATTCAGACCACGTTAATCCTAGTTATACAGTGTCTTGGGAAAGTATTCAGACCACATTATTCCTAGTTATACAGTGTCTTCAGAAAGTATTCAGACCACTTTAATCCTAGTTATAGAGTGTCTTGGGAAAGTATTCAGACCACATTATTCCTAGTTATACAGTGCATTCAGAAAGTATTCAGACCACATTATTCCTAGTTATACAGTGTCTTCAGAAAGTATTCAGACCACTTTATTCCTAGTTATACAGTGGGAAAGTATTCAGACCACTTTATTCCTAGTTATACAGTGCCTTCAGAAAGTATTCAGACCACTTTATTCCTAGTTATACAGTGACTTCAGAAAGTATTCAGACCACTCTATTCCTAGTTATACAGTGGGAAAGTATTCAGACCACATTATTCCTAGTTATACAGTGTCTTCAGAAAGTAATCAGACCTCTTTATTCCTAGTTATACAGTGCCTTCAGAATGTATTCAGACCACTTTATTCCTAGCTATACAGTGCCTTCAGAAAGTATTCAGACCACTTTATTCCTAGTTATACAGTGTCTTGGGAAAGTATTCAGACCAATTTATTCCTAGTTATACAGTGCCTTGGGAACGTATTCAGACCACTTTATTTCTAGTTATACAGTGTCTTCAGAAAGTATTCAGACCACTTTATTCCTAGTTATACAGTGGGAAAGTATTCAGACCACTTTATTCCTAATTATACAGTGTCTTCAGAAAGTATTCAGACCACTTTATTCCTAGTTATACAGTGCCTTCAGAAAGTATTCAGACCACTTTATTCCTAGTTATACAGTGACTTCAGAAAGTATTCAGACCACTTTATTCCTAGTTATACAGTGGGAAAGTATTCAGACCACTTTATTCCTAGTTATACAGTGCCTTCAGAAAGTATTCAGACCACTTTATTCCTAGTTATACAGTGACTTCAGAAAGTATTCAGACCACTTTATTCCTAGTTATACAGTGGGAAAGTATTCAGACCACTTTATTCCTAGTTACACAGTGCCTTGGGAACGTACAGACCACTTTATTCCTAGTTATACAGTGCCTTCAGAAAGTATTCAGACCACTTTATTCCTAGTTATACAGTGACTTCAGAAAGTATTCAGACCACTTTATTCCTAGCTATACAGTGTCTTGTGAAAGTATTCAGACCACTTTATTCCTAGTTATACAGTGACTTCAGAAAGTATTCAAACCACTTTATTCCTAGTTATACAGTGCCTTCAGAAAGTATTCAGACCACTTTATTCCTAGTTATACAGTGTCTTCAGAAAGTATTCAGACCACTTTATTCCTAGTTATACAGTGTCTTGGGAAAGTATTCAGACCACTTTATTCCTAGTTATACAGTGCCTTGGGAACGTATTCAGACCACTTTATTCCTAGTTATACAGTTCCTTCAGAAAGTATTCAGACCACATTATTCCTAGTTATACAGTGTCTTCAGAAAGTATTCAGACCACTTTATCCTAGTTATACAGTGGGAAAGTATTCAGACCACTTTATTCCTAGTTATACAGTGCCTTCAGAAAGTATTCAGACCACTTTATTCCTAATTATACAGTGACTTCAGAAAGTATTCAGACCACTCTATTCCTAGTTATACAGTGGGAAAGTATTCAGACCACTTTATTCCTAGTTATACAGTGCCTTCAGAAAGTATTCAGACCACTTTATTCCTAGTTACACAGTGCCTTGGGAACGTATTCAGACCACTTTATTCCTAGTTATACAGTGCCTTCAGAAAGTATTCAGACCACTTTATTCCTAGTTATACAGTGACTTGTGAAAGTATTCAGACCACTTTATTCCTAGTTATACAGTGCCTTCAGAAAGTATTCAGAGCACTTTATTCCTAGTTTTACAGTGCCTTCAGAAAGTATTCAGACCACTTTATTCCTAGTTATACAGTGTCTTCAGAAGTATTCAGACCACTTATTCCTAGTTATACAGTGTCTTCAGAAAGTATTCAGACCACTTTATTCCTAGTTATACAGTGGGAAAGTATTCAGACCACTTTATTCCTAGTTATACAGTGCCTTCAGAAGTATTCAGACCACTTTATTCCTAGTTATACAGTGACTTCAGAAAGTATTCAGACCACTCTATTCCTAGTTATACAGTGGGAAAGTATTCAGACCACTTTATTCCTAGTTATACAGTGTCTTCAGAAAGTATTCAGACCACGTTAATCCTAGTTATACAGTGTCTTGGGAAAGTATTCAGCCCACATTATTCCTAGTATACAGTGTCTTCAGAAAGTATTCAGACCACTTTAATCCTAGTTATAGAGTGTCTTGGGAAAGTATTCAGACCACATTATTCCTAGTTATACAGTGCATTCAGAAAGTATTCAGACCACATTATTCCTAGTTATACAGTGTCTTCAGAAAGTATTCAGACCACTTTATTCCTAGTTATACAGTGGGAAAGTATTCAGACCACTTTATTCCTAGTTATACAGTGCCTTCAGAAAGTATTCAGACCACTTTATTCCTAGTTATACAGTGACTTCAGAAAGTATTCAGACCACTCTATTCCTAGTTATACAGTGGGAAAGTATTCAGACCACTTTATTCCTAGTTATACAGTGTCTTCAGAAAGTATTCAGACCACGTTAATCCTAGTTATACAGTGTCTTGGGAAAGTATTCAGACCACATTATTCCTAGTTATACAGTGTCTTCAGAAAGTATTCAGACCACTTTAATCCTAGTTATAGAGTGTCTTGGGAAAGTATTCAGACCACATTATTCCTAGTTATACAGTGCATTCAGAAAGTATTCAGACCACATTATTCCTAGTTATACAGTGTCTTCAGAAGTATTCAGACCACTTTATTCCTAGTTATACAGTGGGAAAGTATTCAGACCACTTTATTCCTAGTTATACAGTGCCTTCAGAAAGTATTCAGACCACTTTATTCCTAGTTATACAGTGACTTCAGAAAGTATTCAGACCACTCTATTCCTAGTTATACAGTGGGAAAGTATTCAGACCACTTTATTCCTAGTTATACAGTGTCTTCAGAAAGTATTCAGACCACGTTAATCCTAGTTATACAGTGTCTTGGGAAAGTATTCAGACCACATTATTCCTAGTTATACAGTGTCTTCAGAAAGTATTCAGACCACTTTAATCCTAGTTATAGAGTGTCTTGGGAAAGTATTCAGACCACATTATTCCTAGTTATACAGTGCATTCAGAAAGTATTCAGACCACATTATTCCTAGTTATACAGTGTCTTCAGAAAGTATTCAGACCACTTTATTCCTAGTTATACAGTGGGAAAGTATTCAGACCACTTTATTCCTAGTTATACAGTGCCTTCAGAAAGTATTCAGACCACTTTATTCCTAGTTATACAGTGACTTCAGAAAGTATTCAGACCACTCTATTCCTAGTTATACAGTGGGAAAGTATTCAGACCACATTATTCCTAGTTATACAGTGTCTTCAGAAAGTAATCAGACCTCTTTATTCCTAGTTATACAGTGCCTTCAGAATGTATTCAGACCACTTTATTCCTAGTTATACAGTGCCTTCAGAAAGTATTCAGACCACTTTATCCTAGTTATACAGTGTCTTGGGAAAGTATTCAGACCACTTTATTCCTAGTTATACAGTGCCTTGGGAACGTATTCAGACCACTTTATTCCTAGTTATACAGTGCCTTGGGAACGTATTCAGACCACTTTATTTCTAGTTATACAGTGTCTTCAGAAAGTATTCAGACCACTTTATTCCTAGTTATACAGTGGGAAAGTATTCAGACCACTTTATTCCTAATTATACAGTGTCTTCAGAAAGTATTCAGACCACTTATTCCTAGTTATACAGTGCCTTCAGAAAGTATTCAGACCACTTTATTCCTAGTTATACAGTGACTTCAGAAAGTATTCAGACCACTTTATTCCTAGGTATACAGTGGGAAAGTATTCAGACCACTTTATTCCTAGTTATACAGTGCCTTCAGAAAGTATTCAGACCACTTTATTCCTAGTTATACAGTGACTTCAGAAAGTATTCAGACCACTTTATTCCTAGTTATACAGTGTCTTGGGAAAGTATTCAGACCACTTTATTCCTAGTTATACAGTGCCTTGGGAACGTATTCAGACCACTTTATTCCTAGTTATACAGTTCCTTCAGAAGTATTCAGACCACATTATTCCTAGTTATACAGTGTCTTCAGAAAGTATTCAGACCACTTTATCCTAGTTATACAGTGGGAAAGTATTCAGACCACTTTATTCCTAGTTATACAGTGCCTTCAGAAAGTATTCAGACCACTTTATTCCTAATTATACAGTGACTTCAGAAAGTATTCAGACCACTCTTTTCCTAGTTATACAGTGGGAAAGTATTCAGACAACTTTATTCCTAGTTATACAGTGCCTTCAGAAAGTATTCAGACCACTTTATTCCTAGTTACACAGTGCCTTGGGAACGTATTCAGACCACTTTATTCCTAGTTATACAGTGCCTTCAGAAAGTATTCAGACCACTTTATTCCTAGTTATACAGTGACTTGTGAAAGTATTCAGAGCACTTTATTCCTAGTTATACAGTGACTTCAGAAAGTATTCAAACCACTTTATTCCTAGTTATACAGTGTCTTGTGAAAGTATTCAGACCACATTATTCCTAGTTATACAGTGTCTTCAGAAAGTATTCAGACCACTTTAATCCTAGTTAGAGAGTGTCTTGGGAAAGTATTCAGACCACATTATTCCTAGTTATACAGTGCATTCAGAAAGTATTCAGACCACATTATTCCTAGTTATACAGTGTCTTCAGAAAGTATTCAGACCACTTTATTCCTAGTTATACAGTGGGAAAGTATTCAGACCACTTTATTCCTAGTTATACAGTGCCTTCAGAAAGTATTCAGACCACTTTATTCCTAGTTATACAGTGACTTCAGAAAGTATTCAGACCACTCTATTCCTAGTTATACAGTGGGAAAGTATTCAGACCACTTTATTCCTAGTTATACAGTGTCTTCAGAAAGTATTCAGACCACGTTAATCCTAGTTAACAGTGTCTTGGGAAGTATTCAGACACAATATCCTAGTTATACAGTGTCTTCAGAAAGTATTCAGACCACTTTATTCCTAGTTATACAGTGTCTTGGGAAAGTATTCAGACCACTTTATTCCTAGTTATACAGTGCCTTCAGAAAGTATTCAGACCACTTTATTCCTAGTTATACAGTGTCTTCAGAAAGTATTCAGACCACTTTATTCCTAGTTATACAGTGGGAAAGTATTCAGACCACTTTATTCCTAGTTATACAGTGCCTTCAGAAAGTATTCAGACCACTTTATTCCTAGTTATACAGTGACTTCAGAAAGTATTCAGACCACTTTATTCCTAGTTATACAGTGGGAAAGTATTCAGACCACTTTATTCCTAGTTATACAGTGTCTTCAGAAAGTATTCAGACCACTTTATTCCTAGTTATACAGTGCCTTCAGAAAGTATTCAGACCACTTTATTCCTAGTTATACAGTGCCTTCAGAAAGTATTCAGACCACTTTATTCCTAGTTATACAGTGTCTTCAGAAAGTATTCAGACCACTTTATTCCTAGTTATACAGTGGGAAAGTATTCAGACCACTTTATTCCTAGTTATACAGTGTCTTCAGAAAGTATTCAGACCACTTTATTCCTAGTTATACAGTGCCTTCAGAAAGTATTCAGACCACTTTATTCCTAGTTATACAGTGTCTTCAGAAAGTATTCAGACCACTTTATTCCTAGTTATACAGTGGGAAAGTATTCAGACCACTTTATTCCTAGTTATACAGTGCCTTCAGAAAGTATTCAGACCACTTTATTCCTAGTTATACAGTGACTTCAGAAAGTATTCAGACCACTTTATTCCTAGTTATACAGTGGGAAAGTATTCAGACCACTTTATTCCTAGTTATACAGTGCCTTCAGAAAGTATTCAGACCACTTTATTCCTAGTTATACAGTGCCTTCAGAAAGTATTCAGACCACTTTATTCCTAGTTATACAGTGACTTCAGAAAGTATTCAGACCACTTTATTCCTAGTTATACAGTGTCTTCAGAAAGTATTCAGACCACTTTATTCCTAGTTATACAGTGACTTCAGAAAGTATTCAGACCACTTTATTCCTAGTTATACAGTGTCTTCAGAAAGTATTCAGACCACTTTATTCCTAGTTATACAGTGTCTTCAGAAAGTATTCAGACCACTTTATTCCTAGTTATACAGTGCCTTCAGAAAGTATTCAGACCACTTTATTCCTAGTTATACAGTGTCTTCAGAAAGTATTCAGACCACTTTATTCCTAGTTATACAGTGCCTTGGGAACGTATTCAGACCACTTTATTCCTAGTTATACAGTGCCTTCAGAAAGTATTCAGACCACTTTATTCCTAGTTATACAGTGTCTTCAGAAAGTATTCAGACCACTTTATTCCTAGTTATACAGTGGGAAAGTATTCAGACCACTTTATTCCTAGTTATACAGTGCCTTCAGAAAGTATTCAGACCACTTTATTCCTAGTTATACAGTGACTTCAGAAAGTATTCAGACCACTTTATTCCTAGTTATACAGTGGGAAAGTATTCAGACCACTTTATTCCTAGTTATACAGTGCCTTCAGAAAGTATTCAGACCACTTTATTCCTAGTTATACAGTGCCTTGGAAAGTATTCAGACCACTTTATTCCTAGTTATACAGTGCCTTCAGAAAGTATTCAGACCACTTTATTCCTAGTTATACAGTGACTTCAGAAAGTATTCAGACCACTTTATTCCTAGTTATACAGTGTCTTCAGAAAGTATTCAGACCACTTTATTCCTAGTTATACAGTGTCTTGGGAACGTAGTCAGACCACTTTATTCCTAGTTATACAGTGTCTTGGAAAGTATTCAGACCACTTTATTCCTAGTTATACAGTGCTTGGAAGTATTCAGACCACCTTATTCCTAGTTATACAGTGCTTCAGAAAGTATTCAGACCACCTTATTCCTAGTTATACAGTGTCTTGTGAAAGTATTCAGACCACTTTATTCCTAGTTATACAGTGCTGGGAAAGTATTCAGACCACTTTATTCCTAGTTATACAGTGTCCTTCAGAAAGTATGCAGACCACTTTTATTCCTAGTTATACAGTGTCTTCAGAAATGTATTCAGACCACTTTATTCCTAGTTTATACAGTGCCCTTCAAGAAAGTATTCAAGACCACTTTATTCCTAGTTATACAGTGGCCTCAGAAAGTATTCAGACCACTTTATTCCTAGTATAATACAGTGGACTTCAGTAAGTATTCAGACGCAACTTTATTCCTAGTTATACAGTGACTTTCAGAAAGTATTCAACCACTTTATTCCTAGTTATACAGTGTCTTCAGAAAGTATTCAGACCACTTTATTCCTAGTTATACAGTGTCTTCAGAAAGTATTCAGACCACTTTATTCCTAGTTATACAGTGTCTTGGGAAAGTATTCAGACCACTTTATTCCTAGTTATACAGTGCCTTCAGAAAGTATTCAGACCACTTTATTCCTAGTTATACAGTGTCTTCAGAAAGTATTCAGACCACTTTATTCCTAGTTATACAGTGGGAAAGTATTCAGACCACTTTATTCCTAGTTATACAGTGCCTTCAGAAAGTATTCAGACCACTTTATTCCTAGTTATACAGTGCCTTCAGAAAGTATTCAGACCACTTTATTCCTAGTTATACAGTGGGAAAGTATTCAGACCACTTTATTCCTAGTTATACAGTGTCTTCAGAAAGTATTCAGACCACTTTATTCCTAGTTATACAGTGCCTTCAGAAAGTATTCAGACCACTTTATTCCTAGTTATACAGTGCCTTCAGAAAGTATTCAGACCACTTTATTCCTAGTTATACAGTGTCTTGGGAAAGTATTCAGACCACTTTATTCCTAGTTATACAGTGCCTTCAGAAAGTATTCAGACCACTTTATTCCTAGTTATACAGTGTCTTCAGAAAGTATTCAGACCACTTTATTCCTAGTTATACAGTGGGAAAGTATTCAGACCACTTTATTCCTAGTTATACAGTGTCTTCAGAAAGTATTCAGACCACTTTATTCCTAGTTATACAGTGCCTTCAGAAAGTATTCAGACCACTTTATTCCTAGTTATACAGTGACTTCAGAAAGTATTCAGACCACTTTATTCCTAGTTATACAGTGGGAAAGTATTCAGACCACTTTATTCCTAGTTATACAGTGCCTTCAGAAAGTATTCAGACCACTTTATTCCTAGTTATACAGTGCCTTCAGAAAGTATTCAGACCACTTTATTCCTAGTTATACAGTGTCTTCAGAAAGTATTCAGACCACTTTATTCCTAGTTATACAGTGCCTTCAGAAAGTATTCAGACCACTTTATTCCTAGTTATACAGTGTCTTCAGAAAGTATTCAGACCACTTTATTCCTAGTTATACAGTGTCTTCAGAAAGTATTCAGACCACTTTATTCCTAGTTATACAGTGTCTTGGGAAAGTATTCAGACCACTTTATTCCTAGTTATACAGTGCTTCAGAAAGTATTCAGACCACTTTATTCCTAGTTATACAGTGTCTTCAGAAAGTATTCAGACCACTTTATTCCTAGTTATACAGTGGGAAAGTATTCAGACCACTTTATTCCTAGTTATACAGTGCCTTCAGAAAGTATTCAGACCACTTTATTCCTAGTTATACAGTGCCTTCAGAAAGTATTCAGACCACTCTATTCCTAGTTATACAGTGGGAAAGTATTCAGACCACTTTATTCCTAGTTATACAGTGTCTTCAGAAAGTATTCAGACCACTTTATTCCTAGTTATACAGTGCCTTCAGAAAGTATTCAGACCACTTTATTCCTAGTTATACAGTGCCTTGGAAAGTATTCAGACCACTTTATTCCTAGTTATACAGTGCCTTCAGAAAGTATTCAGACCACTTTATTCCTAGTTATACAGTGTCTTCAGAAAGTATTCAGACCACTTTATTCCTAGTTATACAGTGGGAAAGTATTCAGACCACTTTATTCCTAGTTATACAGTGCCTTCAGAAAGTATTCAGACCACTTTATTCCTAGTTATACAGTGACTTCAGAAAGTATTCAGACCACTTTATTCCTAGTTATACAGTGGGAAAGTATTCAGACCACTTTATTCCTAGTTATACAGTGCCTTCAGAAAGTATTCAGACCACTTTATTCCTAGTTATACAGTGCCTTGGGAAAGTATTCAGACCACTTTATTCCTAGTTATACAGTGCCTTCAGAAAGTATTCAGACCACTTTATTCCTAGTTATACAGTGTCTTCAGAAAGTATTCAGACCACTTTATTCCTAGTTATACAGTGTCTTCAGAAAGTATTCAGACCACTTTATTCCTAGTTATACAGTGTCTTCAGAAAGTATTCAGACCACTTTATTCCTAGTTATACAGTGTCTTCAGAAAGTATTCAGACCACTTTATTCCTAGTTATACAGTGTCTTCAGAAAGTATTCAGACCACTTTATTCCTAGTTATACAGTGCCTTCAGAAAGTATTCAAACCACTTTATTCCTAGTTATACAGTGTCTTCAGAAAGTATTCAGACCACTTTATTCCTAGTTATACAGTGGGAAAGTATTCAGACCACTTTATTCCTAGTTATACAGTGCCTTCAGAAAGTATTCAGACCACTTTATTCCTAGTTATACAGTGCCTTCAGAAAGTATTCAGACCACTTTATTCCTAGTTATACAGTGGGAAAGTATTCAGACCACTTTATTCCTAGTTATACAGTGTCTTCAGAAAGTATTCAGACCACTTTATTCCTAGTTATACAGTGCCTTCAGAAAGTATTCAGACCACTTTATTCCTAGTTATACAGTGCCTTCAGAAAGTATTCAGACCACTTTATTCCTAGTTATACAGTGTCTTGGGAAAGTATTCAGACCACTTTATTCCTAGTTATACAGTGCCTTCAGAAAGTATTCAGACCACTTTATTCCTAGTTATACAGTGCCTTCAGAAAGTATTCAGACCACTTTATTCCTAGTTATACAGTGTCTTCAGAAAGTATTCAGACCACTTTATTCCTAGTTATACAGTGTCTTCAGAAAGTATTCAGACCACTTTATTCCTAGTTATACAGTGTCTTGGGAAAGTATTCAGACCACTTTATTCCTAGTTATACAGTGCTTCAGAAAGTATTCAGACCACTTTATTCCTAGTTATACAGTGTCTTCAGAAAGTATTCAGACCACTTTATTCCTAGTTATACAGTGGGAAAGTATTCAGACCACTTTATTCCTAGTTATACAGTGCCTTCAGAAAGTATTCAGACCACTTTATTCCTAGTTATACAGTGTCTTCAGAAAGTATTCAGACCACTTTATTCCTAGTTATACAGTGGGAAAGTATTCAGACCACTTTATTCCTAGTTATACAGTGTCTTCAGAAAGTATTCAGACCACTTTATTCCTAGTTATACAGTGCCTTCAGAAAGTATTCAGACCACTTTATTCCTAGTTATACAGTGCCTTCAGAAAGTATTCAGACCACTTTATTCCTAGTTATACAGTGTCTTCAGAAAGTATTCAGACCACTTTATTCCTAGTTATACAGTGCCTTCAGAAAGTATTCAGACCACTTTATTCCTAGTTATACAGTGTCTTCAGAAAGTATTCAGACCACTTTATTCCTAGTTATACAGTGGGAAAGTATTCAGACCACTTTATTCCTAGTTATACAGTGTCTTCAGAAAGTATTCAGACCACTTTATTCCTAGTTATACAGTGCCTTCAGAAAGTATTCAGACCACTTTATTCCTAGTTATACAGTGACTTCAGAAAGTATTCAGACCACTTTATTCCTAGTTATACAGTGGGAAAGTATTCAGACCACTTTATTCCTAGTTATACAGTGCCTTCAGAAAGTATTCAGACCACTTTATTCCTAGTTATACAGTGCCTTCAGAAAGTATTCAGACCACTTTATTCCTAGTTATACAGTGTCTTCAGAAAGTATTCAGACCACTTTATTCCTAGTTATACAGTGCCTTCAGAAAGTATTCAAACCACTTTATTCCTAGTTATACAGTGTCTTGTGAAAGTATTCAGACCACATTATTCCTAGTTATACAGTGTCTTCAGAAAGTATTCAGACCACTTTATTCCTAGTTATACAGTGTCCTGGGAAAGTATTCAGACCACTTTATTCCTAGTTATACAGTGCCTTCAGAAAGTATTCAGACCACTTTATTCCTAGTTATACAGTGTCTTCAGAAAGTATTCAGACCACTTTATTCCTAGTTATACAGTGGGAAAGTATTCAGACCACTTTATTCCTAGTTATACAGTGCCTTCAGAAAGTATTCAGACCACTTTATTCCTAGTTATACAGTGCCTTCAGAAAGTATTCAGACCACTTTATTCCTAGTTATACAGTGGGAAAGTATTCAGACCACTTTATTCCTAGTTATACAGTGTCTTCAGAAAGTATTCAGACCACTTTATTCCTAGTTATACAGTGCCTTCAGAATGTATTCAGACCACTTTATTCCTAGTTATACAGTGCCTTCAGAAAGTATTCAGACCACTTTATTCCTAGTTATACAGTGTCTTGGGAAAGTATTCAGACCACTTTATTCCTAGTTATACAGTGCCTTCAGAAAGTATTCAGACCACTTTATTCCTAGTTATACAGTGTCTTCAGAAAGTATTCAGACCACTTTATTCCTAGTTATACAGTGGGAAAGTATTCAGACCACTTTATTCCTAGTTATACAGTGTCTTCAGAAAGTATTCAGACCACTTTATTCCTAGTTATACAGTGTCTTCAGAAAGTATTCAGACCACTTTATTCCTAGTTATACAGTGTCTTCAGAAAGTATTCAGACCACTTTATTCCTAGTTATACAGTGGGAAAGTATTCAGACCACTTTATTCCTAGTTATACAGTGTCTTCAGAAAGTATTCAGACCACTTTATTCCTAGTTATACAGTGCCTTCAGAAAGTATTCAGACCACTTTATTCCTAGTTATACAGTGTCTTCAGAAAGTATTCAGACCACTTTATTCCTAGTTATACAGTGCCTTCAGAAAGTATTCAGACCACTTTATTCCTAGTTATACAGTGCCTTCAGAAAGTATTCAGACCACTTTATTCCTAGTTATACAGTGTCTTCAGAAAGTATTCAGACCACTTTATTCCTAGTTATACAGTGCCTTCAGAAAGTATTCAGACCACTTTATTCCTAGTTATACAGTGGGAAAGTATTCAGACCACTTTATTCCTAGTTATACAGTGCCTTCAGAAAGTATTCAGACCACTTTATTCCTAGTTATACAGTGACTTCAGAAAGTATTCAGACCACTTTATTCCTAGTTATACAGTGGGAAAGTATTCAGACCACTTTATTCCTAGTTATACAGTGTCTTCAGAAAGTATTCAGACCACTTTATTCCTAGTTATACAGTGTCTTCAGAAAGTATTCAGACCACTTTATTCCTAGTTATACAGTGTCTTCAGAAAGTATTCAGACCACTTTATTCCTAGTTATACAGTGTCTTGGGAAAGTATTCAGACCACTTTATTCCTAGTTATACAGTGCTTCAGAAAGTATTCAGACCACTTTATTCCTAGTTATACAGTGTCTTCAGAAAGTATTCAGACCACTTTATTCCTAGTTATACTTCAGAAAGTATTCAGACCACTTTATTCCTAGTTATACAGTGCCTTCAGAAAGTATTCAGACCACTTTATTCCTAGTTATACAGTGTCTTCAGAAAGTATTCAGACCACTTTATTCCTAGTTATACAGTGCCTTCAGAAAGTATTCAGACCACTTTATTCCTAGTTATACAGTGTCTTCAGAAAGTATTCAGACCACTTTATTCCTAGTTATACAGTGTCTTCAGAAAGTATTCAGACCACTTTATTCCTAGTTATACAGTGTCTTCAGAAAGTATTCAGACCACTTTATTCCTAGTTATACAGTGCCTTCAGAAAGTATTCAAACCACTTTATTCCTAGTTATACAGTGTCTTGGAAAGTATTCAGACCACTTTATTCCTAGTTATACAGTGCCTTCAGAAAGTATTCAGACCACTTTATTCCTAGTTATACAGTGCCTTGGGAAAGTATTCAGACCACTTTATTCCTAGTTATACAGTGTCTTCAGAAAGTATTCAGACCACTTTATTCCTAGTTATACAGTGTCTTCAGAAAGTATTCAGACCACTTTATTCCTAGTTATACAGTGTCTTCAGAAAGTATTCAAACCACTTTATTCCTAGTTATACAGTGTCTTCAGAAAGTATTCAGACCACTTTATTCCTAGTTATACAGTGACTTCAGAAAGTATTCAGACCACTTTATTCCTAGTTATACAGTGTCTTCAGAAAGTATTCAGACCACTTTATTCCTAGTTATACAGTGCCTTCAGAAAGTATTCAGACCACTTTATTCCTAGTTATACAGTGTCTTGTGAAAGTATTCAGACCACTTTATTCCTAGTTATACAGTGCCTTCAGAAAGTATTCAGACCACTTTATTCCTAGTTATACAGTGCCTTCAGAAAGTATTCAGACCACTTTATTCCTAGTTATACAGTGTCTTCAGAAAGTATTCAGACCACTTTATTCCTAGTTATACAGTGTCTTCAGAAAGTATTCAGACCACTTTATTCCTAGTTATACAGTGTCTTCAGAAAGTATTCAGACCACTTTATTCCTAGTTATACAGTGTCTTCAGAAAGTATTCAGACCACTTTATTCCTAGTTATACAGTGGGAAAGTATTCAGACCACTTTATTCCTAGTTATACAGTGCCTTCAGAAAGTATTCAGACCACTTTATTCCTAGTTATACAGTGCCTTCAGAAAGTATTCAGACCACTTTATTCCTAGTTATACAGTGCCTTCAGAAAGTATTCAGACCACTTTATTCCTAGTTATACAGTGTCTTCAGAAAGTATTCAGACCACTTTATTCCTAGTTATACAGTGTCTTCAGAAAGTATTCAGACCACTTTATTCCTAGTTATACAGTGTCTTCAGAAAGTATTCAGACCACTTTATTCCTAGTTATACAGTGCTTCAGAAAGTATTCAGACCACTTTATTCCTAGTTATACAATGACTTCAGAAAGTATTCAGACCACTTTATTCCTAGTTATACAGTGGGAAAGTATTCAGACCACTTTATTCCTAGTTATACAGTGCCTTCAGAAAGTATTCAGACCACTTTATTCCTAGTTATACAGTGTCTTCAGAAAGTATTCAGACCACTTTATTCCTAGTTATACAGTGTCTTCAGAAAGTATTCAGACCACTTTATTCCTAGTTATACAGTGCCTTCAGAAAGTATGCAAACCACTTATTATCCTAGTTATACAGTGTCTTGTGAAAGTGTACAGACCACATTATGCCTAGTTATACAGTGTCTTCAGAAAGGTTTCAGACCACTTTAATCTAGTTAGAGAGTGTCCTGGGAAGTAATTCAGACCACATTATTCCTAGTTATACAGTGCATTCAGAAAGTATTCAGACCACATTATTCCTAGTTATACAGTGTCTTCAGAAAGTATCAGACCACTTTATTCCTAGTTATACAGTGGGAAAGTATTCAGACCACTTTATTCCTAGTTATACAGTGCCTTCAGAAAGTATTCAGACCACTTTATTCCTAGTTACTACAGTGCCCTTCAGAAAGTATTCAGACCACTCTATTCCTAGTTATACAGTGGGAAAGTATTCAGACCACATTATTCCTAGTTATACAGTGTCTTCAGAAAGTAATCAGACCTCTTTTTTCCTAGTTATACAGTGCCTTCAGAATGTATTCAGACCACTTTATTCCTAGTTATACAGTGCCTTCAGAAAGTATTCAGACCACTTTATTCCTAGTTATACAGTGTCTTGGGAAGTATTCAGACCACATTATTCCTAGTTATACAGTGCCTTGGGAACGTATTCAGACCACTTTATTTCTAGTTATACTGTGTCTTCAGAAAGTATTCAGACCACTTTATTCCTAGTTATACAGTGGGAAAGTATTCAGACCACTTTATTCCTAATTATACAGTGTCTTCAGAAAGTATTCAGACCACTTTATTCCTAGTTATACAGTGCCTTCAGAAAGTATTCAGACCACTTATTCCTAGTTATACAATGACTTCAGAAAGTATTCAGACCACTTTATTCCTAGTTATCCAGTGGGAAAGTATTATGACCACTTTATTCCTAGTTATACAGTGCCTTCAGAAAGTATTCAGACCACTTTATTCCTAGTTATACAGTGCCTTCAGAAAGTATTCAGACCACTTTATTCCTAGTTATACAGTGTCTTCAGAAAGTATTCAGACCACTTTATTCCTAGTTATACAGTGCCTTCAGAAAGTATTCAGAGCACTTTATTCCTAGTTTTACAGTGCCTTCAGAAAGTATTCAGACCACTTTATTACTAGTTATACAGTGTCTTCAGAAAGTATTCAGACCACTTTATTCCTAGTTATACAGTGTCTTCAGAAAGTATTCAGACCACTTTATTCCTAGTTATACAGTGGGAAAGTATTCAGACCACTTTATTCCTAGTTATACAGTGCCTTCAGAAAGTATTCAGACCACTTTATTCCTAGTTATACAGTGACTTCAGAAAGTATTCAGACCACTCTATTCCTAGTTATACAGTGGGAAAGTATTCAGAACCACTTTATTCCTAGTTATACAGTGTCTTCAGAAAGTATTCAGACCACGTTAATCCTAGTTATACAGTGTCTTGGGAAAGTATTCAGACCACATTATTCCTAGTTATACAGTGTCTTCAGAAAGTATTCAGACCACTTTAATCCTAGTTATAGAGTGTCTTGGGAAAGTATTCAGACCACATTATTCCTAGTTATACAGTGCATTCAGAAAGTATTCAGACCACATTATTCCTAGTTATACAGTGTCTTCAGAAAGTATTCAGACCACTTTATTCCTAGTTATACAGTGGGAAAGTATTCAGACCACTTTATTCCTAGTTATACAGTGCCTTCAGAAATTATTCAGACCACTTTATTCCTAGTTATACAGTGACTTCAGAAAGTATTCAGACCACTCTATTCCTAGTTATACAGTGGGAAAGTATTCAGACCACTTTATTCCTAGTTATACAGTGTCTTCAGAAAGTATTCAGACCACGTTAATCCTAGTTATACAGTGTCTTGGGAAAGTATTCAGACCACATTATTCCTAGTTATACAGTGTCTTCAGAAAGTATTCAGACCACTTTAATCCTAGTTATAGAGTGTCTTGGGAAAGTATTCAGATCACATTATTCCTAGTTATACAGTGCATTCAGAAAGTATTCAGACCACATTATTCCTAGTTATACAGTGTCTTCAGAAAGTATTCAGACCACTTTATTCCTAGTTATACAGTGGGAAAGTATTCAGACCACTTTATTCCTAGTTATACAGTGCCTTCAGAAAGTATTCAGACAACTTTATTTCTAGTTATACAGTGCCTTGGGAAAGTATTCAGACCACTTTATTCCTAGTTATACAGTGCCTTGGGAAAGTATTCAGACCACTTTATTCCTAGTTATACAGTGTCTTCAGAAAGATTTCAGACCACTTTATTCCTAGTTATACAGTGTCTTCAGAAAGTATTCAGACCACTTTATTCCTAGTTATACAGTGTCTTCAGAAAGATTTCAGACCACTTTATTCCTAGTTATACAGTGCCTTCAGAAAGTATTCAGACTACTTTATTCCTAGTTATACAGTGTCTTCAGAAGGTATTCAGACCACTTTATTCCTAGTTATACAGTACCTTCAGAAAAATTCTGACCACTTTATTCCTAGTTATACAGTGACTTCAGAAAGTATTCAGACCACTTTATTCCTAGTTATACAGTGTCTTGGGAAAGTATTCAGACCACATTATTCCTAGTTATACAGTGCCTTCAGAAAGTATTCAGACCACTTTATTCCTAGTTATACAGTGTCTTGGGAAAGTATTCAGACCACATTATTCCTAGTTATACAGTGCCTTCAGAAAGTATTCAGACCACTTTTTTCCTAGTTATACAGTGTCTTGGCAAAGTATTCAGACCACATTATTCCTAGTTATACAGTGCCTACAGAAAGTATTCAGACCACTTTATTCCTAGTTATACAGTGTCTTCAGAAGGTATTCAGACCACTTTATTCCTAGTTATACAGTACCTTCAGAAAGAATTCAGACCACTTTATTCCTAGTTATACAGTGACTTCAGAAAGTATTCAGACCACTTTATTCCTAGTTATACAGTGTCTTCAGAAAGTATTCAGACCACTTTATTCCTAGTTATACAGTACCTTCAGAAAGAATTCAGACCACTTTATTCCTAGTTATACAGTGTCTTCAGAAAGATTTCAGACCACATTATTCCTAGTTATACAGTGCCTTCAGAAAGTATTCAGACAACTTTATTTCTAGTTATACAGTGCCTTGGGAAAGTATTCAGACCACTTTATTCCTAGTTATACAGTGTCTTCAGAAAGATTTCAGACCACTTTATTCCTAGTTATACAGTGTCTTCAGAAAGTATTCAGACCACTTTATTCCTAGTTATACAGTGTCTTCAGAAAGATTTCAGACCACTTTATTCCTAGTTATACAGTGCCTTCAGAAAGTATTCAGACCACTTTATTCCTAGTTATACAGTGTCTTGGGAAAGTATTCAGACCACTTTATTCCTAGGTATACAGTGCCTTCAGAAAGTATTCAGACCACTTTATTCCTAGTTTTACAGTGTCTTGGGAAAGTATTCAGACCACATTATTCCTAGTTATACAGTGCCTTCAGAAAGTATTCAGACCACTTTTTTCCTAGTTATACAGTGTCTTGGCAAAGTATTCAGACCACATTATTCCTAGTTATACAGTGCCTACAGAAAGTATTCAGACAACTTTATTCCTAGTTATACAGTGCCTTGGGAAAGTATTCAGACCACTTTATTCCTAGTTATACAGTGTCTTCAGAAAGATTTCAGACCACTTTATTCCTAGTTATACAGTGTCTTCAGAAAGTATTCAGACCACTTTATTCCTTGTTATACAGTGTCTTCAGAAGGTATTCAGACCACTTTATTCCTAGTTATACAGTACCTTCAGAAAAATTCAGACCACTTTATTCCTAGTTATACAGTGACTTCAGAAAGTATTCAGACCACTTTATTCCTAGTTATACAGTGTCTTGGGAAAGTATTCAGACCACATTATTCCTAGTTATACAGTGCCTTCAGAAAGTATTCAGACCACTTTTTTCCTAGTTATACAGTGTCTTGGCAAAGTATTCAGACCACATTATTCCTAGTTATACAGTGCCTTCAGAAAGTATTCAGACAACTTTATTCCTAGTTATACAGTGCCTTGGGAAAGTATTCAGATCACTTTATTCCTACTTATACAGTGTCTTCAGAAAGATTTCAGACCACTTTATTCCTAGTTATACAGTGTCTTCAGAAAGTATTCAGATCACTTTATTCCTACTTATACAGTGTCTTCAGAAAGATTTCAGACTACTTTATTCCTAGTTATACAGTGTCTTCAGAAGGTATTCAGACCACTTTATTCCTAGTTATACAGTGGGAAAGTATTCAGACCACTTTATTCCTAGTTATACAGTGCCTTCAGAAAGTATTCAGACAACTTTATTCCTAGTTATACAGTGCCTTCAGAAAGTATTCAGACAACTTTATTCCTAGTTATACAGTGCCTTGGGAAAGTATTCAGACCACTTTATTCCTAGTTATACAGTGTCTTCAGAAAGATTTCAGACCACTTTATTCCTAGTTATACAGTGTCTTCAGAAAGTATTCAGACCACTTTATTCCTAGTTATACAGTGTCTTCAGAAAGTATTCAGACCACTTTATTCCTAGTTATACAGTGTCTTCAGAAAGATTTCAGACCACTTTATTCCTAGTTATACAGTGTCTTCAGAAAGTATTCAGACCACTTTATTCCTAGTTATACAGTGTCTTCAGAAAGTATTCAGACCACTTTATTCCTAGTTATACAGTGCCTTCAGAAAGTATTCAGACCACTTTATTCTTAGTTATATAGTGTCTTGGGAAAGTATTCAGACCACTTTATTCCTAGGTATACAGTGACTTCAGAAAGTATTCAGACCACTTTATTCCTAGTTATACAGTGTCTTGGGAAAGTATTCAGACCACATTATTCCTAGTTATACAGTGCCTTCAGAAAGTATTCAGACCACTTTTTTCCTAGTTATACAGTGTCTTGGCAAAGTATTCAGACCACATTATTCCTAGTTATACAGTGCCTTCAGAAAGTATTCAGACCACTTTATTCCTAGTTTTACAGTGTCTTGGGAAAGTATTCAGACCACATTATTCCTAGTTATACAGTGCCTTCAGAAAGTATTCAGACCACTTTTTTCCTAGTTATACAGTGTCTTGGCAAAGTATTCAGACCACATTATTCCTAGTTATACAGTGCCTACAGAAAGTATTCAGACAACTTTATTCCTAGTTATACAGTGCCTTGGGAAAGTATTCAGACCACTTTATTCCTAGTTATACAGTGTCTTCAGAAAGATTTCAGACCACTTTATTCCTAGTTATACAGTGTCTTCAGAAAGTATTCAGACCACTTTATTCCTTGTTATACAGTGTCTTCAGAAGGTATTCAGACCACTTTATTCCTAGTTATACAGTACCTTCAGAAAAATTCAGACCACTTTATTCCTAGTTATACAGTGACTTCAGAAAGTATTCAGACCACTTTATTCCTAGTTATACAGTGTCTTGGGAAAGTATTCAGACCACATTATTCCTAGTTATACAGTGCCTTCAGAAAGTATTCAGACCACTTTTTTCCTAGTTATACAGTGTCTTGGCAAAGTATTCAGATCACATTATTCCTAGTTATACAGTGCCTTCAGAAAGTATTCAGACAACTTTATTCCTAGTTATACAGTGCCTTGGGAAAGTATTCAGATCACTTTATTCCTACTTATACAGTGTCTTCAGAAAGATTTCAGACCACTTTATTCCTAGTTATACAGTGTCTTCAGAAAGTATTCAGATCACTTTATTCCTACTTATACAGTGTCTTCAGAAAGATTTCAGACTACTTTATTCCTAGTTATACAGTGTCTTCAGAAGGTATTCAGACCACTTTATTCCTAGTTATACAGTGGGAAAGTATTCAGACCACTTTATTCCTAGTTATACAGTGCCTTCAGAAAGTATTCAGACAACTTTATTCCTAGTTATACAGTGCCTTCAGAAAGTATTCAGACAACTTTATTCCTAGTTATACAGTGCCTTGGGAAAGTATTCAGACCACTTTATTCCTAGTTATACAGTGTCTTCAGAAAGATTTCAGACCACTTTATTCCTAGTTATACAGTGTCTTCAGAAAGTATTCAGACCACTTTATTCCTAGTTATACAGTGTCTTCAGAAAGTATTCAGACCACTTTATTCCTAGTTATACAGTGTCTTCAGAAAGATTTCAGACCACTTTATTCCTAGTTATACAGTGTCTTCAGAAAGTATTCAGACCACTTTATTCCTAGTTATACAGTGTCTTCAGAAAGTATTCAGACCACTTTATTCCTAGTTATACAGTGCCTTCAGAAAGTATTCAGACCACTTTATTCTTAGTTATATAGTGTCTTGGGAAAGTATTCAGACCACTTTATTCCTAGGTATACAGTGACTTCAGAAAGTATTCAGACCACTTTATTCCTAGTTATACAGTGTCTTGGGAAAGTATTCAGACCACATTATTCCTAGTTATACAGTGCCTTCAGAAAGTATTCAGACCACTTTTTTCCTAGTTATACAGTGTCTTGGCAAAGTATTCAGACCACATTATTCCTAGTTATACAGTGCCTTCAGAAAGTATTCAGACAACTTTATTCCTAGTTATACAGTGCCTTGGGAAAGTATTCAGACCACTTTATTCCTAGTTATAAAGTGTCTTCAGAAAGATTTCAGACCACTTTATTCCTAGTTATACAGTGTCTTCAGAAAGTATTCAGATCACTTTATTCCTACTTATACAGTGTCTTCAGAAAGATTTCAGACCACTTTATTCCTAGTTATACAGTGCCTTCAGAAAGTATTCAGACTACTTTATTCCTAGTTATACAATGTCTTCAGAAGGTATTCAGACCACTTTATTCCTAGTTATACAGTACCTTCAGAAAAATTCAGACCACTTTATTCCTAGTTATACAGTGCCTTCAGAAAGTATTCAGACCACTTTATTCCTAGTTATACAGTGTCTTCAGAAGGTATTCAGACCACTTTATTCCTAGTTATACAGTACCTTCAGAAAGAATTCAGACCACTTTATTCCTAGTTATACAGTGTCTTGGGAAAGTATTCAGACCACATTATTCCTAGTTATACAGTGTCTTGGCAAAGTATTCAGACCACATTATTCCTAGTTATACAGTGCCTTCAGAAAGTATTCAGACAACTTTATTCCTAGTTATACAGTGCCTTGGGAAAGTATTCAGACCACTTTATTCCTAGTTATACAGTGTCTTCAGAAAGATTTCAGACCACTTTATTCCTAGTTATACAGTGTCTTCAGAAAGTATTCAGATCACTTTATTCCTACTTATACAGTGTCTTCAGAAAGATTTCAGACCACTTTATTCCTAGTTATACAGTGCCTTCAGAAAGTATTCAGACTACTTTATTCCTAGTTATACACTGTCTTCAGAAGGTATTCAGACCACTTTATTCCTAGTTATACAGTACCTTCAGAAAAATTCAGACCACTTTATTACTAGTTATACAGTGCCTTCAGAAAGTATTTAGACCACTTTATTCCTAGTTATACAGTGTCTTCAGAAAGATTTCAGACCACTTTATTCCTAGTTATACAGTGCCTTCAGAAAGTATTCAGACCACTTTATTCCTAGTTATACAGTGTCTTCAGAAAGTATTCAGACCACTTTATTCCTAGTTATACAGTGTCTTCAGAAAGTATTCAGACCACTTTATTCCTAGTTATACAGTGCCTTCAGAAAGTATTCAGACCACTTTATTCTTAGTTATATAGTGTCTTGGGAAAGTATTCAGACCACTTTATTCCTAGGTATACAGTGACTTCAGAAAGTATTCAGACCACTTTATTCCTAGTTATACAGTGTCTTGGGAAAGTATTCAGACCACATTATTCCTAGTTATACAGTGCCTTCAGAAAGTATTCAGACCACTTTTTTCCTAGTTATACAGTGTCTTGGCAAAGTATTCAGACCACATTATTCCTAGTTATACAGTGCCTTCAGAAAGTATTCAGACAACTTTATTCCTAGTTATACAGTGCCTTGGGAAAGTATTCAGACAACTTTATTCCTAGTTATACAGTGCCTTGGGAAAGTATTCAGACCACTTTATTCCTAGTTATACAGTGTCTTCAGAAAGATTTCAGACCACTTTATTCCTAGTTATACAGTGTCTTCAGAAAGTATTCAGACCACTTTATTCCTAGTTATACAGTGTCTTCAGAAAGATTTCAGACCACTTTATTCCTAGTTATACAGTGCCTTCAGAAAGTATTCAGACTACTTTATTCCTAGTTATACAGTGTCTTCAGAAGGTATTCAGACCACTTTATTCCTAGTTATACAGTACCTTCAGAAAAATTCAGACCACTTTATTCCTAGTTATACAGTGACTTCAGAAAGTATTCAGACCACTTTATTCCTAGTTATACAGTGTCTTGGGAAAGTATTCAGACCACATTATTCCTAGTTATACAGTGCCTTCAGAAAGTATTCAGACCACTTTTTTCCTAGTTATACAGTGTCTTGGCAAAGTATTCAGACCACATTATTCCTAGTTATACAGTGCCTTCAGAAAGTATTCAGACAACTTTATTCCTAGTTATACAGTGCCTTCAGAAAGTATTCAGACCACTTTATTCCTAGTTATACAGTGTCTTCAGAAGGTATTCAGACCACTTTATTCCTAGTTATACAGTACCTTCAGAAAGAATTCAGACCACTTTATTCCTAGTTATACAGTGTCTTGGGAAAGTATTCAGACCACATTATTCCTAGTTATACAGTGCCTTCAGAAAGTATTCAGACCACTTTTTTCCTAGTTATACAGTGTCTTGGCAAAGTATTCAGACCACATTATTCCTAGTTACACAGTGCCTTCAGAAAGTATTCAGACAACTTTATTCCTAGTTATACAGTGCCTTGGGAAAGTATTCAGACCACTTTATTCCTAGTTATACAGTGTCTTCAGAAAGATTTCAGACCACTTTATTCCTAGTTATACAGTGCCTTCAGAAAGTATTCAGACCACTTTATTCCTAGTTATACAGTGTCTTCAGAAAGTATTCTTACCACTTTATTCCTAGTTATACAGTGTCTTGGGAAAGTATTCAGACCACTTTATTCCTAGTTATACAGTGCCTTCAGAAAGTATTCAGACCACTTTATTCCTAGTTATACAGTGCCTTCAGAAAGTATTCAGACCACTTTATTCCTAGTTATACAGTGTCTTCAGAAAGTATTCAGACTACTTTATTCCTAGTTATACAGTGCCTTCAGAAAGTATTCAGACTACTTTATTCCTAGTTATACAGTGTCTTGGGAAAGTATTCAGACCACTTTATTCCTAGTTATACAGTGCCTTCAGAAAGTATTCAGACCACTTTATTCCTAGTTATACAGTGTCTTCAGAAGGCATTCAGACCACTTTATTCCTAGTTATACAGTGTCTTGGGAAAGTATTCAGACCACTTTATTCCTAGTTATACAGTGCCTTCAGAAAGTATTCAGACCACTTTATTCCTAGTTATACAGTACCTTCAGAAAGTATTCAGACCACTTTATTCCTAGTTATACAGTGCCTTCAGAAAGTATTCAGACCACTTTATTCCTAGTTATACAGTGTCTTGGGAAAGTATTCAGACCACTTTATTCCTAGTTATACAGTGTCTTCAGAAGGCATTCAGACAACTTTATTCCTAGTTATACAGTGCCTTCAGAAAGTATTCAGACCACTTTATTCCTAGTTATACAGTGGGAAAGTATTCAGACCACTTTATTCCTAGTTATACAGTGTCTTGGGAAAGTATTCAGACCACTTTATTCCTAGTTATACAGTGGGAAAGTATTCAGACCACTTTATTCCTAGTTATACAGTGTCTTGGGAAAGTATTCAGACCACTTTATTCCTAGTTATACAGTGCCTTGGGAAAGTATTCAGACCACTTTATTCCTAGTTATACAGTGCCTTGGGAAAGTATTCAGACCACTTTATTCCTAGTTATACAGTGTCTTCAGAAAGTATTCAGACCACTTTATTCCTAGTTATACAGTGGGAAAGTATTCAGACCACATTATTCCTAGTTATACAGTGGGAAAGTATTCAGACCACTATTTCCACATTTTGTTATGTTACAGCCTTATTCTAAATATGATTAAATTACAAAAAAAATCCTTAGCAATCTACAGACAATACCTAATAACAAAAAAGTGAAAGAAAGTTTGTTGAAATTTACAAAATTGAAACAGATACCTTGTTTACGTAAGAATTCAGACCCTTTGCTATGAGATGAAATTGAGCTCCTGTTTCCATTGATGATCCTTGAGATGTTTCTACAACTTGATTGTAGTCCACCTGTGGTAAATTCAATTAATTGGAAAGGGTTTGGAAAGGCACACACCTGTCTATATAATGTCTCACAGTTGACAGTGCATGTCAGAGCAAAAACCAAGCAATGAGGTCGAAGGAGTTGTTCTTTGATCACCAAGACAGGATTGTGTCAAGGCACAGATCTGGGGAAGTGTACCAAAAAATGTCTGCAGCATTGAAGGTCCGCAAGAACACAGTGGCCTCCATCATTCTTAAATGGAAGAAGTTTGGAACCACCAAGACTCTTCCCAGAGCTGGTCGCCTGGTCAAACTGATCAACCGGGGGAAAAGAGCCTTGGTCAGGGAGGTGACCAAGAACCTGATGTCACTCTGACAGGGCTCTAGAGTTCCTCTGTAGATATGGGAGAACCTTCCAGAAGGACAACCATCTCTGCAGCACTCCACCAATCAGGCCTTTATGGTAGAGTGAGCAGACGGAAGCCACTCCTCAATAAAAGGCACATGACAGGCTGCTTGGAGTTTGCTAAAAGGCACCTAAAGACTCGCAGACCATGAGAAACAAGATTCTCTGGTCTGATGAAGCCAAGATTGAACTCTTTGGCCTGAATGCCAAGCATCACGTCTGGAGGAAACCTGGCACCATCCCTACGGTTTTATTTTTATTTTTTATTTCACCTTTATTTAACCAGTTAGGCTAGTTGAGAACAAGTTCTCATTTGCAACTGCGACCTGGCCAAGATAAAGCATAGCAGTGTGAACAGACAACACAGAGTTACACATGGAGTAAACAATTAACAAGTCAATAACACAGTAGAAAAGAAAAAAAAGGGTGAGTCTATATACATTGTGTGCAAAAGGCATGAGGAGGTAGGCGAATAATTACAATTTTGCAGATTAACACTGGAGTGATAAATGATCAGATGGTCATGTACAGGTAGAGATATTGGTGTGCAAAAGAGCAGAAAAGTAAATAAATAAAAACAGTATGGGGATGAGGTAGGTAAAAATGGGTGGGCTATTTACCGATAGACTATGTACAGCGGCAGCGATCGGTTAGCTGCTCAGATAGCAGATGTTTGAAGTTGGTGAGGGAGATAAAAGTCTGCAACTTCAGCAATTTTTGCAATTCGTTCCAGTCACAGGCAGCAGAGAACTGGAACGAAAGGCGGCCAAATGAGGTGTTGGCTTTAGGGATGATCAGTGAGATACACCTGCTGGAGCGCGTGCTATGGATGGGTGTTGCCATTGTGACCAGTGAACTGAGATAAGGCGGAGCTTTACCTAGCATGGACTTGTAGATGACCTGGAGCCAGTGGGTCTGGCGACGAATATGTAGCGAGGGCCAGCCGACTAGAGCATAAAAGTCGCAGTGGTGGGTGGTATAAGGTGCTTTAGTGACAAAACGGATGGCACTGTGATAAACTGCATCCAGTTTGCTGAGTAGAGTGTTGGAAGCAATTTTGTAGATGACGTCACCGAAGTCGAGGATCGGTAGGATAGTCAGTTTTACTAGGGTAAGTTTGGCGGCGTGAGTGAAGGAGGCTTTGTTGCGGAATAGAAAGCCGACTCTTGATTTGATTTTCGATTGGAGATGTTTGATATGAGTCTGGAAGGAGAGTTTACAGTCTAGCCAGACACCTAGGTACTTATAGATGTCCACATATTCAAGGTCGGAACCATCCAGGGTGGTGATGCTGGTCAGGCGTGCGGGTGCAGGCAGCAAATGGTAGAAAATAATGCATTTGGTTTTACTAGCGTTTAAGAGCAGTTGGAGGCCACGGAAGGAGTGTTGTATGGCATTGAAGCTCGTTTGGAGGTTAGATAGCACAGTGTCCAAGGACGGGCCGGAAGTATATAGAATGGTGTCGTCTGCGTAGAGGTGGATCAGGGAATCGCCCGCAGCAAGAGCAACATCATTGATATATACAGAGAAAAGAGTCGGCCCGAGGATTGAACCCTGTGGCACCCCCATAGAGACTGCCAGAGGACCGGACAGCATGCCCTCCGATTTGACACACTGAACTCTGTCTGCAAAGTAATTGGTAAACCAGGCAAGGCAGTCATCTGAAAAACCGAGGCTACTGAGTCTGCCGATAAGAATATGGTGATTGACAGAGTCGAAAGCCTTGGCAAGGTCGATGAAGACGGTGAAGCATGGTGGTGGCAGAATCATGCTGTGGAGATGTTTTTCAGAAGCAGGTATTGCGAGACTAGTCAGGATCGAGGCAAAGCTGAACGGAGCAAAGTACAGAGAGATCCTTAATAAAAACCTGCTCCAGAGCTCTCAGGACCTCAGACTGGGGCGAAGGTTCACCTTCCAACAGGACAACGACCCTAAGCACACAGCCAAGACAACGCAGGAGTGCTTTAGGGACAAGTCTCTGAATGTTCTTGAGTGGCCCAGCCAGAGCCCGGACTTAAACTTGATCAAACATCTCTGGAGAGACCTGAAAATAGCTGTGCAGCAACGCTTCCCATCCAACCTGACAGATCTTGAGAGGATCTGCGGAGAAGAATGGGAGAAACTGCCCAAATACAGGTGCACCAAGCTTGTACCGTCACACCCAAGAAAACTTGAGGCTGTAATCACTGCCAAAGGTGCTTCAGCAAATGTAAATGTCGTATTTAATTTTTTAATTTTTAATGAATTAGCAAACATGGTAATTTATGGTAATGTTTGTTGATTGATGAGTGGAAAAAACAATATAATCAATTTTAGAATAAGGCTGTAACCTAACAAAATGAAGAGTCAAAAGTCAAGGGGTCTGAATAATTTCCAAAGGCACTGTATGTACATATCTACCTTAGTTACCTTGTACCCTTGCACATTGACTCAGTACTGGTACCCTGTCTATACTGTACAGCCATGTTATTACCTGGTACCCTGCACATTGACTCAGTACTGGTAGCCTGTCTATACAGCCATGTCATTACCTCGTACCCTGCACATTGACTCAGTACTGGTAGCCTGTCTATAGAGCCATGTATTATCTCGTACCCTGCACATTGACTCAGTACTGGTAGCCTGTCTATACTGTACAGCCATGTTATTACCTCGTACCCTGCACATTGACTCAGTACTGGTAGCCTGTCTATACTGTACAGCCATGTTATTGCTACTCATTGTGTATTTATTCCTTGTGTTATTATTTCTCTACATTTCCTCTATTTCTTTCCTTTATGTATTGTTGGGAAGGATCTGTCAGTCAGCATTTCACTGTTCGTCTACACCTGTTGTTTACCAAGCATGTGAGGAATAAAATGTGATTTGATGGTCTGGAAGGGTTTTGCTGGTCTTTAGATCACTAAGACTGGCGGTCAGGATGTAGTTACGGAGCGCTAATTTACCCTGCTGATTACTCGGAGGGGCCCTGAACACACACACAACACGCAGACACAGACACATGGACGGACGGACACACAGACACACACACAGACACACCCGGACGGACACACAAACACACACACAGACAGACACATACATGGACAAACGGACACAAAAACACACACACACAGACGCACACACAGACAGACACACACGGACGGACACAAACACACACAGACACACACGGACAGACGGACACACAAACACACACACACGGACGGACGGACACACAAACACACACACACGGACGGACACACAAACACACACAGACACACACACATGGACAGACGGACAGACAAATGTACACACGCACACATGCAGTCAGGTCGGCACGCACACACACACACACACACACAGACGAACACACACACACAGTGGTATCAGTCGTAGCATCATCGGGTGGTGCTGTCAGAGGGAGATGGTCTGATTGGAACCAGAGGGAGACACAATGATGTCACACCGACATACAGGAACACACACACCGACATACAGGAACACACACACTGACACACAGAAACACACACACTGACACACAGGAACAAACACACAGCAACACACAGCCCTGTGTCTCCCTGTCATATCGAATGTATTTGTAATGAGTGATGCTATCTACCAGGCTAGCCTCTATAAAACGCTAGAGGCTTCACTACAGACCCGGGTTTGATCCCAGGCTGTGATGCAGTGCTAGAGGCTTCACTACAGACCCGGGATTAATCCCAGGCTGTGATGCAGTGCTATAGGCTTCACTATAGACCCGGGTTTGATCCCATGCTGTGTTCCAGCCGGCTGCGACCAGGATACCAATGAGGCAGTGCACAATCGGCCCAGCGTTGTCCAGGTTAGGGGAGGGTTTGGCCGGCCGGGATGTACTTGCCCCATCACGCTCTAGCGACTCCTTGTGGCGGGACGGGCGCAATGCACGCTGATTTCAGTTGCCAATTGTACAATGTTTCCTCCGACACATTGGTGTGGCTGGCTTCCAGGATAAGTGAGCAGTGTGTCAAGAAGCAGTGCAGCTGGCAGGGTCGTGTTTCGAAGGACGCATGGCTCTCAACCTTCTCTTCTCTTCTTCTAATGGAGGTGCAGCAATGGGACAAGACTGTAACTACTAATTGGACATCATGAAATTGGAGAGAGAAAAGGGGGTGAAAAGTACAACAAAATTAACACACAAAAAAAGATCTGCAAGGTGCCATTATCTAGAACCCTGGAGATCCTCAAGGAACCATTCTCTAGAACCCTGGAGATCCTCAAGGAACCATTCTCTAGAACCCTGGAGATCCTCAAGGAACCATTCTCTAGAACCCTGGAGATCCTCAAGGAACCATTCTCTAGAACCCTGGAGATCCTCAAGGAACCATTCTGTAGGATTTCTATAGGATCCTATAGGATTCCAATCAGATTGGATTGTGGAACCTATCATATAGGATAAAATCAAATAGGACTAGTTCTATGAAATCTGATAGGATTTTTCTATTGGATTCTTGTGTTGGATTCCTATAGGATCCTATAGGATAAAATACTTCAGGATAGAATCCCATAGGAGGCCAATTGGACTGGTTCTGAAATCTGATATAATTTTTCCATTAGATTCTTGTATTAGATTCCTATAGGATAGAATACTTCAGGATAGAATCCCATAGGAGGCCAATAGGACTGGTTCCTAAATCTGATATAATTTTTCTATTAGATTCTTGTATTGGATTCCTATAGGATAGAATACTTCAGGATAGAATCCCATAGGAGGCCGATGAGTTTCTCTTTCTGTTTTGACGACCCCCCCAAGTGAAAATGCAGCAGGTTGTCTTAGAACAAGTGATGTAATAATATAACAATATTATGTTTTTTTAAGTGGTGTTAGTTTCACCAGCCATACAATCTGATTTCCCCCTTACCAATATGAGTGATTACTTGCCCCTTTTCAAAACAACAGGGTTTTTGGTGCATATGCAGTTTATAAGATGCTCGTTTACAAAAGGAACATGATTACTATTGTGGTACATGTATATTATAATAATATATTGAACTGTTTATTGAGTATTGACTTGGAAACTTCAAAACGGTGCTATTTATCAAAAGCAACGGAAAGCAGCGAGAGCATCATTTTCAACGTATGTTTTAGGATTATAAATGGCACTTTTGGTATTAATGTTAACTAGATCAAGAATGCTGAATGAGTCCTAAAACAGGATGTGATTGATTTATTTTGATCATCTACCAGGAATCATAAAAACGGGCTTGACTTATATTTAGCATTATGTAATCTGCTATAACAATGCAGTGACTCAAAAACGAGATATGCAAATGGATACATTTTAGCTAGCTAGTAAGCTGACGGGCTAAACGTGGCAAACAGTAGTTTCTTAGCTAGCATAGACAGAATGCATAAAATAATGTACAATGATCAAAATATGACTAAAACATTGATTACTTTGTCAGGAAACATAAGGAAGCAAACACTGTATCCACAGTTGTTGCATTAACACAGAGTGAAGGATAAAACAGGTGGTTCAATAACGGCAGAAACCCAGAGGTTCTCTGCACAGCCACAGGTGGCGAGCTGAACTTGGCTAATTAACACTGGGAGATCGCACGACAGAAATTAATATAGAAGTGTTGTTTCCGATCAAAGAAATGAATGACAACAAACTATAATTGAATGGGTTCAATTAAGAAAAAAAGTTCCAACAGGATTCTGATTGGATTCAAGACTCATCAAAAACGTATAGGATCCAATCAGATTGCCAATAAGACTCCAATAGGATTCTGATAGAGGTGATACAAAATCCTATAGGACTGCATGAATCATATAGGGTCCAATAGGATTGCTTTTTATTCACAATAGGAAAAACAGTAGTCCAATAGAAATCCAATAGAATTCTGATTGATCTGACACAAAATCCTTTAGGATTGTGAGAATCCTCTAAGATTCTATTGGAAAAATCAGTAAACCAATAGGATATTTTGACTAGGGTTGGTAATCAGTGGTTCATCTTCGCAACTTTGGTTAGTTGAGGGCATCTTGAAGGAAGCTTTAATGTTTCAATGTAGCAAATTATTCCTGGAGGAACCCTGGACTAGAGGCATGGTTTAGTAGGGATGTGGTTACAGAGTGGAGTGGAGAGCTACTTTGGTTGGAAACTGATGGACCATAATGTTAGTGCACTCAAACCTAGTAAGCCAAAACAAGTGTTATTTTAGCAACATTTACTAGCTATTCCTGCTATAAATCTTACATTTTATCTGTCTGTAATGTCATCTAATGTTAATTGTTCCAGCAAATCATTGGGTTATATATTTTTGACATGTTGTAGAACATTTTGCTGAGATATCTAGCTAGCCAGCCTAGCTAGCCTACTTTGTTAAATGCCACATTAATGCACTGTGTGTCTGTGGTGTAATTATGTTTCCAAATCATGTCTTCATATGTCAATATTACATGGGCAGAAATTCACATATGAAGATATAATTTGTAAACATTATTACACCACAGACTCTGCATATTTAGCTAGCTAGATTCAGCATTTATATCTAGCCTCAGCCATAGTGGTGCCTGAAAGTCGAGTGGGGCTAATTAAACTAGCTAGCTATAGTGGCCTGGAAATACGATGACAAGTAGGCAGGTAAGTAATAAAAAATAGCTGGCTAACTTTAGCTAGTTAAAGTTCTACTGCATCTACAGACATCACAATGAGCACAAAGGTATTTTAAACAAACAATTTTAAATTTTTTCTGCATTGCCTTATTGCTGGCAGTGTTATATTTTAACCACCACAGATCAGCCATGCAGAACAAAAAAAAATATTCCTCAGCTATTGTGTGCAATAGTATATTACTATGAACTGAATGCTATCAGAACTCCATGCAACAAAATTATTGCTCACTCAAGGCAAAATTCCAATGGAAACTGTTATCGTAAAGAAGGTATTAACATTTTCTTGACACAAATATGTTTTATATTTTTTCAATCCAGAAGACAAATGGTCCATGCATTGAAGACAAAATAACATCTACATCCCAGACCTACAAAGAGCCGGTTAACATCTGACCTGGGGATGCCAAGAAGAAGCCTAGGCCTGATAACCTAACCCCATGCAACACCCCAGACCTCCAATGAGCCGGCTAACATCTGACCTGGGGATGCCAAGAAGAAGCCAACACCAGATAACTTAACGTATGTCAAAGGCAGAAGATGCCACACCCTGATCTGTTTCACCTGTTTTTGTACTTGTCTCCACCCCCCTCCAGGTGTTGCCCATCTTCCCCATTATCCCCAGTGTACTTATACCTGTGTTCTCTGTTTGTCTGTTGCCAGTTTGTTTTATTTTGTCAAGCCTACCAGTGTTTTCCCCTTAAACCACTCGAGTGTTGCTTTAGCAGTATGCTTAGGGTCATTGTCCTGCTGGAAGGTGAACCTCCGTCCCAGTCTCAAATCTCTGGAAGACTGAAACAGATTTCCCTCAGGAATTTCCCTGTTTATAGCGCCATCCATCATTGCTTCAATTCTGACCAGTTTCCCAGTCCCTGCCGATGAAAAACAACCCCAATAGCATGATGCTGCCACCACAATGCTTCACTGTGGGGATGGTATTCTTGGGGTGGTGGGTGTTGGGTTTGCGCCCGACATAGCGTTTTCCTTGATGGCCAAAAAGCTACATTTTAGTCCCATCTGACCAGAGTACCTTATTCCATGTTTTAGGGGAGTATCCTACATGGCTTTTGGCCAACAACAAACATTTATTTAAGCAATGGCTTTTTACTGGCCACTCTTCTGTAAAGCGCAACTCTGTGGAGTGTACGGCTTAAAGTGGTCCTATTGACAGATACTTATCTTTGGTCTCTTTGTTGCCTCTCTGATTGATGCCCTCCTTGCCTGGTCTGTGAGTTTTGGTGGGCGGTCCTCTCTTGGCAGGTTTGTTGTGGTGCCATATTCTTTCCATTTTTTAATAATGGATTTAATGGTGCTCCTTGGGATGTTCAAAGTTTCTAAATATTTTTTTATAACCCAACCCTGATCTGTACTTCTCCACAACTCTGTCCCTGACCTGTGTGGACAGCTCCTTCATGGTGCTGCTTGCTTGGTGGTGCTCCTTGCTTAGTGGTGTTGCAGACTCTGGGGCCTTTCAGAACAGTTGTATATATACACTGAGATCATATGACGAATCGTGTGACACTTAGATTGTGCGCAGGTGGACCTTATTTAACTAATTATGTGACTTCTGAAGGTAATTGGTTGCACTAGATCATATTTAGGGGCTTCATAGCAAAAGGGGTGAATACATATGCACACACCACTTTTCATTTTTTATTTTTTAGAAATTTATGAAACAAGTTATTTTCTAAATTTCACCTCACCAATTTGGACTATTTTGTGTATGTCCATTACATGAAATCCAAATAAAAATCAATTTAAATTACAGGTTGTAATGCAACAAATAGTAACAACACCAAGGGGGATTAATTTGTTTGCAAGGCAAAAGGTGAAACAAAAAAATACACAGAAATAAATTGCTAGCTGGGCAGTAGATATATCCAGTACATATGAGATGAGTTAAACAGTTGTAACGG